>NW_010972437.1:10584846-10630647 GCF_000737465.1 Haliaeetus leucocephalus | reverse complement strand
GCGGCTTGCGGGTGCGTGCGGCCGTTTGTCTGCAGCGGGCTGTGTATTTTGTTTCCGTCAGGCGCCGCTTTCTCGGCTTTCAAAAGGAGCGCGACGCCGGCAGCGCCGGGTTTTGTCTTTTTCTGGGAAGAGAGCGAGGGCAGCCGCTTGGGAGGGAGGGATGGCTTTGGTCTGAGACAGGGTGGGGACCCGAACTGCGATAAGACAAGACGTGCCGGACGCAGAACGGGGAGAAGAACGCGTGGCGTTCACCTCGCGTGTCAAAGCCTTCCTCCCCCAGTTCCGACTAACCGGCTGTCTCCAGTGCACCTACCTAACACCCACCGGTGCTTTAGTGTTCAGGCAACAGAAGGCGGAAAAACTCATTTCGGTATAGGTGATAGCAAATAATAGCGCCGTTCTTTTACACGAACTAGGACACTTGCAATTAGTTCGGTTTTTAAATGTACGCCCAGTTTGAGTTCTCTCTTTTTTTTCTTTTCTTTTTCTTTTTAATGAAATGATTCAGGAAGACAACTGTCCGGAAAGCTTAGGGCATTTTCCAACCGGAATACAGCTCTATAGTCTGTGACAATGTACGGTGGTTGATGAGTTAGTTCTAGAGGCTTCTGAATTTTAATGATGTTGGAGATGATATTGTGTGTCCTTCAGCTTGTTAGAGTGACACTAGCACTCCATAAATCATAATACCTGTGTATTGTAAAATCAATACAAAAGTGCTATCTCAGCGCTAAACCTTAATAAGTTTTTCAGTGCTCTAACAGCTTAAACTTTGCTGTAATGCCATTGGACCTGTAGGTTAGGATCAGAGCATGCTTAATTTGTTTTGTAATAGAGACTTTTCTTTAATGAAGGACCGATTAGTAAAGCTTTGGTTGCCACTCTGGTGATCAGTTGGCAGAACAGCCTCTGCAATTAAACTCGTGTATCTCTGTCCTGAAGCAAAAAAGCAGGCTTAAACAGTCAATAAATGTTAATCCAGTCAGAACCTGTCTGTGCCTTTGAAGGCTGCCCATGAGGGGTTTTTCAAATCACATTTTTTTCATCTTGTTTTAAATATGGAGGTCCCCATAGAGCTGGTACGTCGCATACAAGGCCTCCCACTGCTCTGTAATAAGATCTGGCATACTAACAGCATTCTGTACAGATCTGTCATCTTTAGGTTTGTTTGTCCCTCCCCATCCCAGCATACCTATCTGTATAGTTACTGGTTATGAAAAAAAGCAATCATTGCGTTTTACATTTCCTACACATGAGAGTAAAAAGGCTGCTTGAAAAATCTTTATACAAAACATGTTCCTGTGGATGCATATGATTTTTATAATTTACAAATAACTCCCCCAAACTTTTTTCATTATTATTTGTTTCTTTGTGGGGTGGTGCTCAGGGGAGGAAGTTCGCATTTACACATAAACTGCAAAGCATACATGGAAAGCGTGGAGCTGCCAAACAACTGTCCTTAAAACAAGCAAAAAGAAAAGTTGAACCTTACCTAGATTGTTGTTGCTCTCTAGGATGTGCTGCTTCTCATGAAACACTGCCAGATATTTATCTAATTCTGTTTTCCATTCTTGTCTGCTTGCTTTCTTTTCCTATGAACAGGATAAAAAAAGCAAGTTGATAACTGAAAGCAGAGCGAGGGTTACCAGAAAGTTGGCTGATAGAGTTGGGAGGGAAACATGGGTAAAAGAAAGAAGCAATTCCCAGTCTTTAAATGCTTTCCATTTGCAGAAACACAGCCTTTGCTATGAACTTCATTTTCTTCTATTTCCCAGCCTATTTTCTATCTATCCCTTTAGCTGCATGTGTAGCTGTACATAAAGCATTAACATACATGGGAGAGTGCATTAAATTTAGCTTCATCATACTGGGCATCCCCTTTATGTTGCTTTGTAGAGTTTAGCTTTTGCGCTTCATCGGGGGACTGAGAGCTTCAGACAAAAAGATGAAGAAACTTTTATGAGTCGTTGGAGTGGAAATGAAGATTTCCTGCTAGAGAGAGAAAGAGAAGGAAAAGAGGGATATCAGTCTCTTTTTACAAAGGGCCAAATTCATCACTAGCACAACACTCTGACTTCCCCAGAGTCGCTCTGTTCCCAGCCAGCATGACCTGGGAGGGTTCGGAGGACATGAACTGACAAGAGAAACTCGTAACGGCCCTCTGGACAATGCAATTGGTACAGCACAATCATGCGGGATTTCAGCAAAGGCAGGCAAGAGTGCCAATACTGTGATGGGATGTTCTCTGCTCTTTCCTGTTGGCTGTCAGAATGGTACAAACCACCGAGGTGGCTTTAGTTTAAGACGTGCTGAGGAAGTAATAGCTAAGTGTAGCACTGTAGGTATTATTATTAACTACATTCATATTACTTATAGATACAAATATATACATATATCCTCCATATTTGCTGGCTTGAAATGATTAGATTCTGATGAAGAATATTATGAGATTTTTTAAAATACAAATATATACGTTTTTTAAAACTACCACTCTCCCCTCCTGTTTTTTCAAGCCCTGCCATATTGCGAGACCAGTTACAGGCAGTGACAGAAGTTGTGGTGTAACTATCCAGTGTATGTCAGGTTGGGTCAGGTTCAGCCTGAGGTACACATTTAATGATAGCTGGCAGCTGAGATGCAATAAGGAATATATTTTGTCCTATCATTTGCTATGTTTCCCTTTTCATTACACCTGATTCCATCTTTAGTTTTGATCATTTAATTCAGACTAGTTTATGATACAGGTACTTGCCCTGACTTACCTCTTATGCCACCCCTGATTTCAGCCCTCTGTATGCATTTCCTTTAGTAGCCAGCATTGTGCAGCCAAGATCTAGCTTGATTTTTCTCTTCCTTCACCCTCCTGTGATCTCAACAAAGTCACTGGCAGCAGACTTGGGGTTCCCATTCAGTCGGGTTGTGTGTAACCTTGCAGAAATCACAGAGGAGATTCTTGCAGAAATACAGGAATCAAAACTGCAGTCTGCAGGTTTTGATTCATTAAAAACATGAGCAGGGACTGGGAAGGGGAAAAAAGGAGACAGAGTCTTTCAGATAAAATAGAACAAACAAAGGGATTTCAAATAGGCAAAGGATATCTTTAAATATTAGGAAGAGCTTATTCAGTGCATGAAGCTGTAGAGGCCACACAGTCCTAGGCAATGACAGCACAATAGCATGGATATTGATGGCCTGAAAGTCCTAATGCACAAAAGATATTATGTTCCTCTATTATAATACATTAATTGTTGCATTAAAAAAATCTTTTTTCCAAGTGGGATGTACTGATAAAGTTTTTACATTCCTTTCCTTTAATTTTCCAGCATTCCACAAAAAGGATTTGAGCCACGTGTTCCTGACTGCATTTGGTTAGTCATGCAGTTTAGTCAGCACATCCCCAAATTTAAGAAAACAGGACTTGAGCCTGCAGGCTGTTGAGTCCTGCCAAAAGGGAATCAAAGGGAGCAAACACCTCTGCAAGCAAAACTGTGCAAGAGATATTTACTCATATCACAGAGAAACACATACAGCATTTAAAGAGGGATAACGTCTTCATGCTCATGAGGTCCTTAATAAGACAGACAAAAGTGAGCATGATGATGGACAGAGACTAGCTCTGTCTGGGGGTGTTGACCCATGGCCATCTATAAAATCCCTCTAGGTGTTGTCTGATGTATCTGCTCACCTAGTCCTGCATCATATTTAAGTATGAACTAACCTTGTAAGAAAACAAAGCTCGAATGAGCAGAAGCCCTGTTGGTTTCTTAGCTTGGGTCAGTGAAACTGGCTTCTGACCTCATGGTCATGAAGCTGGCTGTGTCGGGTCAGTGGAAAGCAGCAGGATTAGGGAGCAATGCATGCCTTCTCAGTTCAACAAAGTCAGTTTATTTATTTTAAAAAGTGCCTGGTTACTGGGCCAGTATTTCCTTCCAGAGGACTAGAGTTGTTTGTGTAAAGGCGAGTTGTCTATATAAGCTGGATCTGGGATGGGGAGGTGGGTTTGGAAGGGAGGAGAAGGGAGACACTAAGTGCTAGGCTTTGGTGGCTTTCCACTAGGTGCTAGCACTTGCCTAACGACAACTGCATGAGCACAGCCATAGTGTGATAATTTTTGCAAATGGAGAAAAATCAGAAAATTTAAACAGGTCTTCAAGGTGACAAATGGAATACAGTTTGTGTCTGAAGAAGCATGCGTGTCTCTCTCTCACCCCTACGTCTCCTACATCTCTTCATGCGCTTTCCCGCTTACGCACTCTTAGGTTGCCCATGGGTGCAGGTCAAAGTCACACCAGCTATTCAGAGCGGGTGCTACCTCAGCAGCTGGAAGTGGTAAAAACAAATTTGGAGTAATCCTCATGTGAGCCACAGCGGTCTGGGCAGCCTCTGTAATTGTGAGACACTCAAAGACTCTCCCAGAAATTTAGGAGCCTCTGCCTGTTGTTTCAGTGGACTCCCAGGGTCAACCTTGGGTGGCTGCAGGAGGTGAAACTTTAAGTAGACTGCAGCCTTATAAAATATCAGCAGACACATACTTGAAAGCCTAATGATCAGTTTAGCTTGGCTTAATTGGGTTTATGTGTTCAAGGATATCCTGGCAGCTACTCTTGGAGAAAATTAAAGCTGGAACAAAATTCTGCTGATCTGATGGAGAGCCTGAGCCTACCTCTGTGTGAGAGGCAGCTCTCTTAGCTGACTCGTTGTACTCGGGGAGATGGGCTGAGCCCAAATATCTCGCTTTGTTCATCAGCCATCAGCTCTCTTTTTAGGGTGGTGACAAAGCTCTGTGCTTGGGAAGCCGGTGAGTTGGCTCAGTGCTGCTTACTCACTCGCTTTCTTTCCCTTTCAAATCTCATCCACCCATTGCAAAAATGAGTCCATGATGAATAGATTTTTGGATTGGCTTATAATTGGTTATTCTACTCTATAATATCAATTTTCATCTTCAACTGTTCATTGATCGAAGAATACTGGATGTGGATTGTTAGTTTTCTTCGTGACACTTATATTGAAGAATGATTTGGAGAATGTGTTAGTGCATATTGATAATATTTTCCATCTCCTATGTGTTTTTAGAGTATTTCTCTTATTTGCTTCCTTGCAAGAAGCAAAGCTAGCTTCCGTGGCTTGCATTTTTTACCTATTTTTTTAATAATCAACTATTATTAACTGTTAAAAATGCAAAAGAAAAAAAAATCAAAACATGCAACAAAATTTAAACCACATTAAAATGAGGAAGAATCCCCTGAAGAAAAATAAGTCATCTTTCCTCATCTTACCAGTCTTTCTGATTTCCTTTCAAATACTTTCAAATACTTCCACTTCTCTCTCCATGTTGCATTGTTTCCAGGTGCATGGTAGTGTCCTGACTCCTTGGGCATTTCTGCAGACCACAATGTAGCCGAAACAGAAACATTTGCAGTAAGATTATTTATGCTACTCAGTTCGATTAAAAATTTGTGGATATAGATGGGCTATGAGAACACTTCTGAAGTAATGCACTATGCTCATCCATAATATGAAAATTTAACAAACAGTGGTTTACCACCCACAACTGGAAGAGATCCCACAGTTTGATCTGTGGCACAAGCCTAGGAAAGGCTGAGGTTGCCACCGCTATGTGCAAAGTGGAGGAGGACACTGGTGGCTTCTCCACCTGAGAGTTTAGTGGCCTGGACACTCCTGCAGCTCGGGGGACACTGATCCTCCCTTTGGCACAGCTGTTCCAAGGGCTCCAGGGACTATTGGAATACCAGGGCCCTCATGTGAGCTGCTTTTGTGGGGCCTTTTTCTGTCAAAGCTGCTTGATGTCTTTCATCGAGTCAGGATCATGCCCTGTGAAATAAGTTCATCATGCAAGTGCAACAACCTGCTTTCAAACTTCCCTTGAGATGATTTAATCTAAAACAAAAACGTCACGAGGCAGTATGCTTCTCACCTCAAACCTTCATACTTTTAACAATTAACTAGCTGCAAGAGACTGCCAAAGAATGTAACTACGCTCATTTAAAGATTGGTTTCTTTTATTATTGTCTTCCAAGAAGTGGCAAAACTAATTTTAATGAAAATTTGTATTTAGGAAACAATCAACAAACCACACACATAACCACATGCACAGCTTGACTTGCTGCTGGGGTGAACCATGGCATGCCAAGTTTCAGCCTGCAGCTAATTTTTTACAGCCAAGTTATAAAGCCCTGAAAAGGGGGTTTTATTGTGGAAATGCTGACAGAACCATAGTGGTGCTACTGGCTGCCTCTCTAATTAGTCTAAAGAATGGAAAGTTATATTTTGCAATATGTGGTAAGCACTATTGTCCTGATGTTGCTGGTTTATGCCAGAACTACAGGCTTAATTTGGTGCTACGTATTCTATTACAAGTTTGAAAAGGCGAGTTTGACTCTTTCACTGTCATGAAATGTTAGCACTTTCAGGCAGCAACCTTGGTTTGTACTTTCAATTATATAAATATTAAAAGGTGCAGTTTGGATTTGGTTTTGGTGACAGTAGCAGATCCCTGCTGTGTTCACTCTACTTTGAAGAAGATGTGGAGTCCACATGGTGTTTCTTGCATGTTTTCCAGAGACTACTTTTAAATTCCTTCAATAAAAGTTACTTTTATTCCTGTTTAAGTGTTTTGTGGTAATGTTTACAGAGAAACATCCTGCCAGCAGACTAAAGTAAATAAAAGACAGGACACCAGTAACATAAACCACATCATTTTACTACTGTTCTCCCACCACCTGCACTCCCCCATCTCCGCCAGAGCTCCCTGCTTGTAATTACACCTACCTGGTCTGGCTTGCACTGGTTTCGACTTTTGCAGAGTACGCCGAATGTGGCAGAAGCCATTTACCCTGCCACCCTATCATTTTCTACTGCAAGGTTGCTGTAGTATCACCGTGATCAAACAACTTCTGTATTTCACCATCTCTTCAGCCATAATTAGTTGTTTTTAAGCTGAGACTCCATTACTGTGCATCCTATCGTAGTGCTTACCAGCTCTTGTTGCAAGCCTGCACCCCCCCATGCCAGCTACCCTACAACCAGTAACAAAAGAGAAGTCCTTTCTCCAAAGGTAGGGCAAACATAAGGGAAATGGATAGCTGCAATTATAAGATTACACAGTCTTGTGACATACCAAGCATATCTTAAAAACATGCATAATTATACGAAAATGAGTCGACCCACTGATTTAAATGAGACAACTATGTGATTAAGTGCTGTGCTGTGCTTTCATTTTGCTAATTTGTTTGTTTGGGTTTTTTCTCCTAATACAGTACCTACGGTGTGTTGAAAAATGTTACTCACTTACAGTTGCTATATAATTGCTGCTGCTGCTATTGTTAGTGTGCTGGGGCTGGGCGCAGACCTGTGCATCAGGGGAGGGCTATAGTAAGGTCCTAAACACCGCTATATATTTGTTTTAAATACATTATTATTCCTTCAAGTGCCTACAAATCCTTATTAGTTATTATACTGTCAGAATAAATTCTTATATTTACACCTGAAATCAAGCCACTGCAGTCCCTCCCTCCTTTTTGGATAGAACTGTGAATTCATTACAGTGCCTCCTGTTGTAGTCAACATCACGCTATTTGCCACTACAAGGATTAATCGAGTGACAGTAAGAAATTAATCTATTCTCTTTCTTCCAGTCCCTGCTTTCTACTCCCATCCATTTGCAAGGAATGCCTTCATCTGGTACTTGACAGTACCTGCGAAGGCTTCAACGCTGAATTTAGTATGTCTGCTGAGATTACACTAAAGGCAACAGTGGATTATTTTCTAAGGGCTAATCCTTAATGCAGAGATTTGTGCTTGTTCAGCAAAGCAAGGTGTCCCTTCCCTTCCTTCTTTGTATTTTATTTGCTGCCACCCAGGCAGGAGGCAGCCTCTCAGGAGCGACCTGATGGGCTGATGCATCACAATTTGACTCAACCAGATCTGACCCAACAAGCAGTGCTCAGAATTAGATCACAGTCTCCGCATGCATTAAGATCTACAACCTACAGTAGCCCCGTTAGTCTGCTGAGCAACCAGACTGGCTCTGATTGAAATTACCATTTTGATGCTCTGACCTTCAAATCTCTTAATAAAGCAGAAAACGACCTGTCCGCTTGTCCTTCTGGCTGTGGGGAGGCAGAGTGGCACCAGCTGAGTGAGCCAATACAAGACTTAACTTAATCCATGCTCCCAAATACAACATCAAGGCAAGAAGGAAAAAAAAAAAATTGGAGGAGCCTGATCCTTATTTACAACTGGGACTGCTCCCACTGCCACAAATGGGCCTTCTGCACCCCACAGAGGGTCAATAAGGGTCCTGCCAGTGCCTGCCTAAATGGGCAGTAACAAACACCTCCTGCGTCAGCTCCAGCGCCTGGGTGCATTTTAAAATCCACCACGTATCACATGCCGCAACATACGCTCCAAATACTTTGCACTTAGATAAGCACATACAGATGTCTGGCCACTGTTGAATTATGAGCTCCTCTTCAGAGCTCAGAGGAGAAGGAATGGAAATGGAAAGAATTTCTTCAAAGGAGGAGGTAGTTGTAGCAAAGGGGAATAACTCTTTTCTGTGTTCATCTGAAGATCACATATAAAGTAGATAGCATCAGTGATACCCACTCCTAGGTCAGTTGTACCCTGTGAAACCTGACATGAAGGAAAAGACAACCTCATCTTTGAAAAATAAGTTCTTTAAGCCCTGTATTGCCATTTGATGTTAAGTAGTAGGTAAAAGCTACTAGTCTAGTATAAGCAAGAGAGAATCCACTGAAATAAACTGGATTTTTTTGTATCTGTTTACACCAAGCTGAAACTTGGTGTTGCATTTCCAGAGTAAATACAGGAAAATACCAAGACAACAGCTTTCAAGGACAAGATTCTCCTTCAACCAAGAGATATAAAAATAATTATGTCACACTCTATGCAAAAAACACTGAACCAAGCAACACCCATTTCCCTGCCAGACTTGCTTACAAAAATAAGTAACCTTTCTGCATTAACTACTCATCCTGAAATTCAAAGTAAAAGGAGTAAAGCAATCAGCCAAGGTCTATTGCCAAAAAAAATAAACTGGAGAAATAGTAAAAGAAAATTGAGAACACTAGTAAAAATAACGATGAAATGTACAGATATATGAAAAAAGGTTTTGTGTTGTATTATCCATGAAGCTGATAATTCGATCTTATTTATTAAACATTTTCATTATTAAAACTAGAATATATTGATGTTTTTCATGAGAATCGGCAAGTACTCTTATTGCTTTGTAAAATAGTATTGAATTGTACTCTATAAATCTAATCTGTATATAGATTTTGAGGGTGTTCACTTACACATATTTATAAGCATGCATAATTAATTTTGAACTGCACTATTTTTTTTCTTTTAGCAAAGAATAAATCTCACAAATTGCAGCTGACCTGGTTTTGTTAATATAAAAATCTGTAAATTGCAACTTAACGTATCTAAATAACTTTGATCTGGATATCTCATAAGAGCAGAACTTCATGGGAGATTTCCAGTACTTCCTGATTTCAGCCATGTGGAAATACTCTATAAGCAGCTTTCCCATGCTATTTACTCTTCCAGATGAAAATAGTAAGAATAACAATTAGTATTTTTACTATAGTATGTTGTCAAAGCAGACGAAAAGCCTGATTAAATAAGCATTGAAGAACTGTCTGAAACATTTTAGTATATCAACAAACAGCTAATCAAACTCTCTGGAACATGAAGAGAGGACCTGGTTCCATTTGATTCGTTTTCAACAAAGGTTCAGCTGCTTGTAGCTGACCACAGATAAATCCGTGATGAAGACCTGGTAGGTGCATGTTCAGGCTTTCGGCATTCGATGAAACGTTACATATCACCATTTCCCTGGTAAAGCAGGAATTTCTGTATGGAAGAAAGATGACCAGTGAACACAAAGTCCCTTTAAGGGGTGCAGCATTTTATTTGTGCCAGATGCAAAGAGCACCACAGGTACAGATGCCAAAGGTGACATTCAGCTGGAATTTGCAATAGGTTCAGTCACGCTACATTGATAATAGCCTCAGGGAAAGGGCTTTGTGCCAACGGACGCGCTGTACCAGAAGGGACAACAGAAAGGAAGCGTCCGATTCCTACACAGAGCCGTCACTTTTCCTGCTGCCTGCAACTACCTGGGCATGAACCTGATGGCTTCTTGCTTACTTCGCATGAGCAGGAAGGCCAGCAGTGCTGTAAGAACAGGCTGGGCATCTCCCCCTTCCCTTTGCAGGATCCCAACGCAGGGGCTCTCCATCTCCTGGTGCTCCTGCACTGCAGCAGCGCAGGATTCCTGTGCCTCCTGCCAGTGGGGCCAAAGGCTGCATCACAGCTGGGCTGCAACCGCACCTCACCTCTGGCAGCACCTCTAGATAAGGTGTGTGCGTTTTGGGTGGGAAACTGAAACAGGGGGAAAACAATGTGTGGGGAGAGCGCTAGACTCAACTGAGATGAGTGAGGCAGCAGCTCTCCTCCAGAAATGTACCCGAGTGACGCTGGGGAGAGGCGGCCAGCACGTCTCCAGCTCCAGCCCTCTGCAGCTTTGCCCCCGTGGCCTGCAAGGGACCAAACCAGCAGCGTGCTGAGGCCAGCACAGAAAGAAGCTGCTTTTTAAAATGCTCTGATGCTTTGTTCTTGGAGATTTATTTTGTGTTTTCACTGATATCAATCACACATAGCAAGAGACTTTTGTAGACCCAAAATTAAAGCAAAGCAGGGCCATTGCATGCCTTTTTTTTTTTCCTTGAAAAATGGTTTTATACCTGAGACTTCTCTCAGGAAGAGAGAGCGCCATAAAAATTTTTATGTGTATATTAGAATGTTAAAAGCACTGTAGTAACAAGCCCTGTGTTTTAAATAAAATATAAGTACTGAATCCTGCATTAGGAGCAGTGCAGCGGAGCCTCAAAGGCTCACTCTAAAAATTAAGGACCACTAGCTCTAAACCCAAATAAAATACAGGGAGCTGGGAATACCAGAGGCATTAACAGCAACAGCGTTGCATATGCAATGAGCTCAGGTGATCATAGAGGAGAGACTCACCCAAACACAAATGGGATTTGTAAGCTGCACAGAGCCATGCCTGGGGGCCAGCAAAGCAGTAGACTGGACTCAACAGTGTTCTCATCGCTGAGCGAAGCAGGGAGGCAGACTTCCCATCCCTCTGCCAGCTCCTTGCTATCCTTGTGTGGCCCTGCTTGTCCCTGCCCCACTGCCCCACCATCCACCAGTGACCCTGTTTCCAGCCCCCAAAGACTCTCCTTACCCACACCGGGGTGCTGCGCCCCAGCAGCCCATGGCCTCTTCTCCAGCTCTCTGTTCTTCCACCATCTTCACAACACCTTGTGTCAGATCCCTTCAGGATAGTGCACAGCCGGTTCCCTGCAGGGCAAAAGGCAAGAACTGGTGCTAGCTGTCACACGCACTTCTCGCTGGCACAGTATCACTCCAAAGCAAGGCCGTGGGTTTTACCGGTGTTATTCTGGATTTGTCGCGGTGTAACTGAGGTCCAAATTTGACATGAGTGAGCGTCCAAGCCAGCTATGCATAGAAATACTGAGAATTGCTTTCTAGGCAAGTCTCACCAGTAATCTGTATTAGACCTGTAGCTGCACTGTAGCTGGGAATTTAGCTCACTTTTTATAACTGGACTGTATGTTGTCTAACATGCAGGTATCTACAGCGTGACTCTCCTAGCTGACTCTTCCCCTATCATTTATCCCTCTGCAAAAGAAGTGCTTAAGTGGATCTAGAAGAAAACTGTTCTAATATGATAGGCTTTTGTCTCCATTTCATATTGTCTCTCCACAAGCACAAACCACAAAAATTTTAGGGAGTCAGGATTATATGGAATACATATTTAGCGCTACACAACACTGCTTTTATTGAGTGATATGATAGCTGTTCTAGCCCTTTGTTAATCAACAGGCAAAGAACAACAGGCAAAATATGCTTCAATAAGCAGAAAATTAATTACCCCAAAAATGAATAGGAAGAAGAGAATACTTAGTACTATGCTTTCCTTCTGTTCCTTTTGTTAGAATTTTAATGACACATTCCAACTGTCTAAAACATTTACAAAATACATGGGAGGCTATAATCTGCATACTTTTCTTTTAGGGCTCTTTAACACATCTTCTAAGAAGTCCCAGAGATGTTAGCCAACCCATTATGTGTAATGAATCTTGGCATGAAACAACAGCACAGCAGCAGCTACACATGAAGCAGCCTATACCATAAATTATCTCAAATACAAACCAAATTCCCCTTGTTTATCATGTATATAAAGCACCAGTGTTCAAGATTCCCTCCAGAAGTGCTGGACTGTGTGTAATATTACTCATAGCATAACAAGGTCTAGTTCTGTCATTGCAATTGCTTCTTTCCTCAGATGATAAAGTGCAGACATGTAGCAATAGGAAGGCTGTCCAAAGAAATAAAAATATCAACAGGTTTAACAAAAAGTCTGGGGCAACTGCGTGAAGAGGTGAATAAGTGCCACTGCAGATCTTTTCCAAGTATTTAATTAAGTCACCAAGGCTGACTGAAGTTCTTCACTGGTGCAGCACAGTGTAGCCCTTCTGACCTCAATGCTGAGTATGGGTTGATTATGAGTAACTCACGATCAGAATATAGCAGAGAACTTGCAAAACCCACCATTCTGGTTGGACATACATATCACAAGCAATGCCACTTAGTACTGATATTCATCTGCCTGTGCTATTTCACAGAAGGAATCCGTACTTGTGTGGGACACTGCTAAATCTGGCTATGAAAATAGCCCCTTTTAGCACAGCCCTACCTGCTTCAGCTATGCAGAAATCATCCCACCGAGGATCTAAGGGATGATCAAAATCTCTAGGAACCAGAATACAGGCCTGGAAGCTAGAGAAATGCAGAAGCAGAGAGGGTGCTGAACAGGGAGCTCCTGCCTTGAGTCCCACAGGCAAGTATTTTTAAGCAGGCAATGCTGACAGGGTGCTCTGCCAGAAGTTTAGCTATGGTCTGTAAATGTATTTGCTTAGAAATACAATGGAAACCTCCCCTTTATGTGTTGCATTCGCACGTCAGATATTATTGGTTTGGTGGGGTCTTTCTGAATTTATTTCAGCAATCCAGATTTCTCTGCTTTTTTAAAGGGTATGACTGGAAAACTGTAGTTTAGGCGATTTGCCCCTAATGCCTGCAAGGTTATGTGGGTGCAATCAAAACTGCATACTCTTCCCAACGTGATCTTGAGGTAGAGCTCATCCAGCTCAGGAAGGAGAGCTCCCTTCCCCAGGAATGAGGTGAAACCAATGTTATTTGAGAAATGTATGACCCTGCAGTTATAACTTTTGCTGCCCTGAGGTGGTCAGAGTTTTACGCTTAGGATGCACATTACACTTTCAATGACTGAAGAGTCAACCAGAGACACTGGATGTGAAACCTGCCACCAGGGTAGGTGGCTCTTCTGGAAGTCAGTTCTACAGTACAAGGAAAAAGGAAGCATTGCTTTATCAAGTTGCTTGAGAGACAAAATTGTAACTTAATTGAAATCTCTTGGGGATTTGCAATGTTGGAAACAATTCCCAGAGAGGAAGATATCAGCACACAGAAAGAAGTTGCTGAAAGGCATAGGCTATCTATCGAAGGTTTCTGCAACACATATCCACCAGTAGTACCATAAAGTGTGTGAATTCGTGTTTTTCATACAAGCAAATGCTGTGTACCCTTATTGTGTACATTTATATGTACAGAATATCCATCTCATAGTATCTACCATCTGTTTACACACACATAGGACAACCTGTTATAACTTAATTAGTCAAACTTGAGCATTTGCAACATCCTTTTCACTATTTATATATTATTTGAAAATAATTCTTTTGTATGAGCATTGCCAACCATTAAAAATAATCTTATAGAGCAACAATGTATGAAGCAGAAGCAACAAATAAGAACATAAAAAATTTTAAATATTTCCACAAGACCCATGTCACTTGGGTATCCGTTACCTCTTGTAGCTGAAAGATTCTGCCAGAATTTGTCTATAAGCCATGATAGTTTTCTGTGGCAGTATTTGTACATAACAGCAAGTTTCTGGATCTTGTTAGCTCAGGGCAAAAAGTCATGCTTTGGAGCAGTTGCCCCAGCAGGAGGATAAAAGATGATGGTTGGTAATTACATCAGTTTTGCACTGTTGAGCAGATGTTCTTGCAGATAGATTTTGGCTGGCATTTACAGAACATCGCTAGTGAATCTCATGATAGCATTGGAGGAATGCTGCTACAAGTGGATGGAGCTGCATTCTTGTAATAAAAAGATTATGAACAGAAGAAATAAATGAAAAGAAGAAACAAATGAAAAGTGTACCAGCTAAACTACTTCAAAAACTGGCTTTTGTTTTTAAAAAAGAGTTATATTTAATCTTGAGTTACCTGAATGTGGGCCAGCGGATTTAGAACTCAGCTTAATAAACTATATGTGGTACCAGTTTTCAGTATCCAGACAGGACATAATAGACTGCATAGGGCCAAAATTAAAGAAATAGGACATTCAGGGGCTGGAGGAGCAGCAAAGTAATAGAAAGCTAAGAATACCCCTTACCTGCATATGACTGACAGCAGTTTGAAGAAAATTGGACAGCAACCAAAAAGACAAGATAAAATTTGTTAGGTAGAGAACCCAGCTCAACTCCTGTGACTGACTTCATAGTGATAGATGCAGTATAGTGGGAAAAGGGATTGTACTTACATCTTTATAGGCAATTCCAAATGTTTAGAAATATTAACTAATTATTAACCAACATTATTCATCCCTGGGATGGAGGGGCATTATTTCCCTAACTATATGACTGGAAAATGACTTGCTTAAGCCCACACAGCAATTCAGCTTCAAAAATGTCACTGTAGCTCAAGATCTCCCACTTTCAACCCTGTGCTCAGCCTCTAGATAGGTTTCTGAATAGGTCCTCTTTTAGGTGTTAAGCTCAACATAAAAAGCAGAATGGTGAAAATACGGCACAGTCTGGGAAATTCTCAGTATTTCTACCAAAACAAGCTTCTGAAGACTGAATGCATTTTTAAATCAGCCAATTCAACGTATAACTTTCTACAAATTTTTCTACATTGCATGATGGAAATGTGATATCACAACTGGAGCTGGAGTCCTGATTTGGCCAGGCTGTGGGCTGCCAGCATGTCTGTTAATGGAAGGATTTATTGACAAGAAGTGTTTTAAAAACAGGGCATTTACAATTAGATTAGAATCCATTCCCCTTCATTTTACCTATCCACGGGAACGCTGACTTTCAAAATCCCCTCTTTCTTGCTCTGGGTGAATGATGCTAAAAAAAGCGACAAACCTGTCCCAAGTGGCAGGCGCCAGCTTGCAGAATTAGACATGGGCGCTCCGCTCACCCCTTTCCTGAACAGGGCATCAGGCACTGCACAAAGTGTCAGATGAAGTTTCCTGTGCAATGCCACAGGTGTTTGGAGTAACCAAAGAGACTGTGTGGTTACCATATGCTTTGCTTTTAGATCTCAGTTCCAAGGGGGGGAAATTTAGTCCAAGAGCCAAATTACAATAAACTGGGGAGATTTCTTAAGGCATTTAGGGCTAGTGCATGCCTTGACTCCAGCTTGTTGTTTATTATACTCACTCCAGGACTGAATTTTGCTGCAGTACTTCAAAGTGAAGCTACTGGTGTTCCTGTCATGCAAAAGATCTGAATGGGAAGATGACTAGAGCAAGGTTGCTAGGAAGAGACAGTATCCAGAACGGGGAGGGACAAACCAGCAAGTGTTTACATATTAAAAACTTGAATTTTAAAAAGTAGATTAAAAATAAACCCCAAAGACCTCTCTCAAATTATCTACTTCCATTTTTTTCTCCCAGTTGTGAACTGAACTAGGAACATAGAATGGCTGAGGAGTGCACTGAGGAGGGTATTGCCCCAGGGCCCACAGTGGGACTATGCTGATGCAGAGGGTTCTGGTCAGTATAGGTTTCTAGAAGGAGACAGCAAGCAGCTCTTGAGAGTCCCAGAGCTCATACTGCTGGATCAGATGGACATTGCCACCTACTACCTCTGTCCTGTTGTTGGAGCTCCCTTTGACTCTTTCTCTGAGGGATGCAGGTATCTTCTGCAGTACTCAGCTGTCTAAAGACTTTTTGTGTGTATCTCATTGCACCAGGAAGGCGGTGCGGTCTTGCTGTGAAATACTTCTTCTCATGGATTTCTAAGCACAGCCTTAGAGGAAAGTGATCTGTAGTATCACTGCTCACAATGCATATTTTCCCAAACAACTGGAAGAACAGAAAAAAGCATTTTCTTTCAAGTCTACACTCATGTAATAAACATATTTTTTTTCTAACTTGTTTGACTCCTCCACCTAGGGCATAATTTGGTCATTCTTAACAGCAAAGAGTATAGTTAGCCTTTGCAGATGTAAAACACAGAAAGGAATAGAGCAATTCATGTGGGTACTTCCTAATGCTGCTGTGGTTTTCTCATGGTCTCTCCAGTCCACTGGCAACGTGAGCTCATTCTGTCTTGCTTCCTTTCAACCCTCTTCAAGTGCGCTGAAGTGCAACTGGTTTAGTTTTCCTGGGAATCTGCAGTGTGAAAAGGAGGAAACACAGTTCAGGGGTAACACTTTGAGTGCCATACAGAAAGGCACCCCGAGGAAAACAAGAGCATAAAGAACCAAAAAGAAAAGAGGAGGATAACGGGAAGGCTGAAGGTACCTTGCTTTGAAAAGATAAAATGAGATCACCTTGGTTACGATGTGATCCACAGAAATACTGTAAGTGTGTTCATGACCTTTTTTTGAAGAAACAGTGCTCGATATACCATACCACCACCTATATTTGTAATAAATCAAATGACAGAAAAACAAATGTCACTTATTAGAACATTGAGGTTTACTGTTCAAGTGATTAACTGAGAATCATTTGTATGATTAAATGCTGGAAAATAATTTGCTTTCACTATGAACCTATAGCATAGATCTCATTACACAGAAGTGCTGCATATTAGTTGAAGCAAATTAACATTCAAAGACTTTCTGGAGTGGCTGCTAATCACAGGCTGTTAATTACTGTCATTACATTCGACTACTGAGGAGACTAACTGAGGAATCATTCTCATGATCTTGGTATTTGAAAGTGATCTTCACCAATAAAAACACGTCAGACATACAGAAATTGCAAATTGCTGAATTTGCTGACGCAGTTGAAAATTCCGCTGACTATAAGTACCCATCTGGTGATAGATGCATTCTTGACACAGTTTCAGTATTTGGACTTAGGAAATAATGAGTATCAATGTCCTAGCTAGGGAATATGCAAAGATGAAGGAGCCCTTTGTATCCTTAATTAAGGAAAGTAGTAGCAGAGCTCGTTCACAGATAAGTGACTGTACATAATAATCATGTATTTATGTGAGGGACTGTTATACTATATTACTATAGCAGCAATTAGGTTTTCACAAAGTAGTTTTAATAAAAGGCATACTTATGTAATAAATAAACAACTAATTTCCATGGCAGATTAATTATGCATGGCTTAAAATGGTCACCATGCTAAGCAAAACCTATAGAGGCAGATTCTTACAAATGCAAATGTACAACTACATGCTTCAAGTGAACATATTCTTTACTTGTAAATCAGGGACACACACGCATGAATTTTAGGATGGATGCCTCTGGAAAAAAACAGGCTTTTATATGATCTTTGCATGAAAGAAAGATCCAAGCTTACTGCGCTTGAGGGACTTGGTAGGCCAGCCTAGAAACAGTCTCCCCAAGAGAGGAGAGGGCTCTCTTGAAAACGTCAGCCCCCCAGTCAGAGACCTGTAACCTGAAGATGTAAGAAGTCTTTCCTACGGGGTCTTCTAACACCTTCTTTTCTTAGCTTGGTCTTTAGCTTATGGTAAAAAGAACAGGAGGGGCTAGATCTGTTTGCATCTGTATGGCAGGGGTGGGGGGGAAGCATTATCATGCTTTCTCTGATACAGAATAGGCCCATAGAATTTAGAATTCATATACTGCCCATATAGTTTTTTACATAACTATAAATTATATTCAAAACACTGCGATGACATAGCAAAGCCAGATGCTGTAGTATATTAATATTTTGTAAAAATATGGTTTAACTCTTTTTCAGTTCATGAATTATCTGTAAACAGACAACTGTCTTCTTGAGTATATTCATTATTAAAAGTGATTGTACTATAATGTAAGGAAATAATTCTTGATTAGTTGCTCATTCACAAAATAATTTGTTGCAGGTACTCTATATTCCAGTTGATGGCATGCTATAAAAGCCTACAGGCTTTTCCAGACAGAAAAAGGGTTACTACTGTTCTGAGAAGATGATCACCTAGAGACAACATGTTGAGAGAGTTTTGCATGCTACAAATGTTTAGGAATCCAAACACTCAATTACATTTCAAAGAAATGCAAACTCTTTTTGGGTGTTATCAGTAACCTTCAGAGGAGGGGGTACATTGGGAATCAAGGCTTACAAGAATGCACACCAAGGCAGAATATAAATTCAGTAAGTCCTCCTTCAGAGTAAATTAATGTTCTGTATTGTCCATGCCCTACTGATGGACAAATACAGATTAAGATCCAAATCCTGCCTTTGAATGGGCACATGGAGCTCCTGTTGTGCCCTAGTTAAATAAACGTTATTTATTTTCTGTAACTGATTGGCAATTTCTTCAAAGAGATTCCTGGAAATTATTCTTATTTCCCAGCTACAAGGGAAACCCTCCACTTCACCCACAAATGGTGCTCCAGGACTTAGGGGGAGCTGAGCTTAAAAGCTGAGATACCTGGCTATTTTGAGGTGGTGGTGGTGTTCTGGAGGTTTTTTTGTTCGGGCCCCCTGCCCCTACCCTCCACAGATTTGGAGCAACAGATAAACTGTAACTTTCAATTCATCTCAGTGGAGAAGGGGCAGGTGATATTGGCAGGATTTGCCACTGCACCTGAAGTACTTTATTACCTAGCAAATGAATGAAATTTAGGAATCTACATCTTTTATGATAGTTCTGGTAGTCATTGTGAGCCTTGCTGTGGGACACAGGTAACTAGAACCCATCTTAGCCTGATACAAGCCAGTACAACTTATTTAAATCCCACGATGTAACTTTGAGTCACATGTCCAGTTTGGCCTGTAGAGATGACACTATCCATATTACCAAAATAAACTTATTAAAATGAAAAAAAAAAAAAAGGCAGAGAACACAAGATAGATATAGATACTTTTTTCAAATGCTTTATAAGCCAAGGATTAGCCATGACTACTTAGTTCCTCCTAAGGAAGTTTGATTTACGTGTCCTTGGCAGGCTATGCAAAGATGACAATGTCAATCCACTGTAATTATTATAGATCTGAACAACAGCTCTGACTTGTCAAACTTTTTTGGGCTTACACCACAGCCACAGCATTACTTTTGATTAAAGAAAATACTCTGCAAAGTAATTCCCCCCCCCCGCCTTAGGTTCTTTGGACTAGTGCTTCAGAGGTCCACTAAGTCACTACTAGAGATGTTAAAAAAAATATTGATTGCATCTTCAAACAAAAAAGGGATGGTTTTAAGCAACATTTTTCAGTTCTCAGACAGCAATATCTGCTAAGTTTATGGATTTGCCTTTGTACATCACGATTATGTTTCAAAGTGGAATGCAAGGATGTAGGTGTCTGAGGCATGAAGCCATTACATTGCAAACCCTATCCCTTTAGCATTTCATGTGAAAATAAAAGCAGTGTAAGCAGCCTCTGCCATCTTCTTTTTCCCTTCTGGAGACCTCCCACAAACCTCATCCTGAAAGGTATTGGAAAGGGAGAACTTTCCACCTGCTGAGTCTCCTCCTAGTTTACAACACAACCGACTGCGAGAAATCTCCAAGGCTCCAGTGCGGAGTTTCCCTCGCCTTAACCTTTCCTGCAGGATTTCCTATAGCAACGAGGGTTTGGACCGTGCAAATTTGGTAGGATTTTGTTGCTGCTGCCGCCAGCATTTAGTGCTGCTATGTAGATGCAACAGAGTTCAGTTATAAAATCACATGCATGGGAGAGGCTTAAAGCATTCCCCTAATGCCACTGCCCTGCACCAAGGCCATACCACATTTAGCTACAACTGTGTCTGAACAGCTTCTGTACTGGTGACCCCTGAGAATCCAGAGACTATTTAAAGACCTGCAAGAGGCAGCAAAGACAAACAAGCTGTTTTATCAGCAAGTTATATTCACTCCAGGAGGGTCCACACTTCTATCAGGTGATGAAGACTTGGAAAAATTGCAAAATGTCGGAAGTTACTGCTCTTGATCATCCCTGAGAGATGTTCGTCTCTCGTTTTTCAGAAATCTTCTCCTGAGAAAAACTCCTACACAGCCAAGTCTACTGTTTTTCTGTGTCTGGACCTGTAAATTTTCCCTCCCTAATATTTAAACTTTCTCTATACAAATGAAATACAACATCTTTTTCTACTATCTAACCAGACATTATATATTCTGTACTTGCTTTTGATTTCTTCATCGTAAGAGTAACTATCATTTTTTCAAGAGATATATACTCAAAAAATTTCATTAAATTTTCCCTGTTCTTAGTGCTTCCCTTCTTTTGTTATGTTGCCATTACTGGCAGAAATAAGACCAAGCTGCATTAATTAATGTTTGCTGCAGCCTCAAGTAAGTAATCTGAAATATTTACTGAGACTTTCTGCTACCACAGAAGATGATGTTCCAGACACCTAAGCTGTCCCAGCTGTATTTTTCAGTAGGAGGTGCCTGCGGCAGTCACGCTTCCTCTTGAGATGCGAATTACCTTTGGTCCCACTTACTGATGTATTTGCTATCTGCCCTCGAACCTCTGACTCATGGTTCAAACCAGGCTCTGCACATGGAGACACAAACCAGCCGATCCCTTCACAGCTGCCCCAACCAGAGAACTGTCTGTCTGTGGCCACAGGGGTGGCACTGGGGCATCTGTAGGTAATCAAAACGAGACGGTCTCATCAAAATGCCCAGTAGTGCCTCAGCTTACTCAAATTGAGTCCTAACCATTTCACATAACTAAACTACCTACCTTCTTGTCTCGTTTACAGCTCTGCTGTGGGCTGCCTGTGTTGTGCAAGGCTTTGTCCTTGCTAAAGATCTAGCAGGGACAATGACCCTTCTTTCCAGGGCGGTGGGAGTATGCTCAATCAGCCCAATATATGCCTGGTCACCATGACGCATGACGCTTAGAAGAAACCAACTTTGCTGTCCTTTTGATCCATCTTTTATTTGCATGGAAATTTTGTCCAGTTAGCTTACCTTGTATATTAAATCAACAAAGTACCCAATAATGTTTAAAACGCAGCAACTTTCTTCTTAAACATCAAATTGTGTATTATTCAAATGCCCAGCAGATTAACTGTAAATTAAAATGGAAAGTTTCAAGCTGTAGAACATGCAATATATTTGCATGTGTTAAATGGTTTCTTGATCGCATTGGAGTCTCCACTGGAGTAGTCTCCTCACAGAGTTCAAGCAATTAAACACTATTTCTTTCTGCATAACAGTGAGTTATATGTCCTTTTGGTTAAATGTGATTTTTGTGGGATGTAGTTATCCAGATTGTTCTTGGTAATAACTCTTCTCCTGCATAATTGATTAAATAACTGTTTGCCGGTTCATCTTGTTAAAATACGTTCGTTCATTTTTATAAGCATGGATGACCTTGGAGAATGGAAGCCAGGAAGAGGGTAACAACATGACAGCTGAACACACGGACAGAAGGGACCTGCCTTGTGTAATCCTCGCATTGCAAGCAAAACCCTGCCTGGAAAACATGGAGGTGTTGCCCAGGAAATGCTTTCATTGGGGACCCTGAGTAGAGCAGTTCGAGGACTGCAGAGCAGGCGGTCAGCCGCAATCACACATGAAATGCTTGGGTCAGCTCAGGGCACTTTCCGAACGTACAAATCAATGACAATTAAAGCAGATTATGAAAAAGCAATAGTAGATAGTGAAGTCTTTATGTGACTTAAGTGAGCTAAAGGTGCAGAGCCACATTCTTCCCATGTGCTGATGGGTTAGAGATTACTATAACTCTAAGGAGGCATAGTCTCTCATTTCCTGGGGACCTTTGAACCTGTTCCTGATGCGACATCGCATAATGACTGGGGGGGTGGTTCTATTATTGAGACTCTGCTGCTGTAGACGCAGTAGCTCAACTGCCCATGCTCAGACACGACATATTGCTGTAACAACTCTTGTAATTCTCTAGGTTACTTTGGGTCAGATTTAATGTGTCTTTGATCGGCCTTTTTCTGAAAATGACCTTACAAGAATCCAAAGGCCACAAGCGTTGCCTGAAAGTATAAACTGGGTTAGGACAGATGTCCACCTGTATCTGTACTTCCTCTCCAGCAGTTCTGTTTCTTTAGGAAGAGAATATAAAATATAAGATACGTGCAGAGTCATTTTTCCTCAGTTATATCAGCCTAGTTTCCAGTGATCAGCTGTTTATGGACTTGCTGTATTGAATGTTTTCTCTGGATCACTTAATTTAATAATTACCAAATTGCTCAAATATCTATAAATTTGTCTAATCACTTTTAAAACTCATTTATAATTTTGGCCTCCAGCATATCCTGTGGCAATGAGTTCCTCAGGACCCACTGACCTGAAGGAATCTTGCTTGAAATCAAACCACAAGAACAGAGAACAGTAACAGCCCTAGAGAACCTATCATATGATAGCAGTGTATTTAAGAGAGGCAATTTGCATAAAGACCTAAAAATAACCAGACAGTTTGCACAGGGTTTCCAGTGGAAGAATTATATGTACACTTTAGGAAGTAAGAGAAGTAAGTTTTCACATTTATGAATGAACACAACTGTGCAAAACCAGGTATAAAAGCAAATAAAGTTAAAGGTTCCCTGCTGCAACATGGCAAAATTAGTGAAATGCTTTCAGCACAGAAATAATGAACATGCTCAGGGCTTTTGGCTGCAGGGAGAATTCTGGTTCTGGAGATCTGCACAAGCTGCAAATGCTTGAAGAATATCACAGGGAGAATGAATTGCAATTAACCAGCTAGAGATTATTTTAAAACAAAAAAAAAGGCTTGAACGGTTCCATAAAGATACTGAAAGAAAGCTTGAGGATGACAGGGTAGGTGACAATCTGAAGAGATTGCTACTATGAGATGCTAAAAAGGATTTCACAATAAATCAAATCCTCAACTGGATATTTGAACTCAACAGTGTCTTTCTAAACATAAGCTCTGGAAATTGAAATAGCAGAAATAACCTACAAATCAAATAGATATAGTGAGGGGGGTGTTATTGCTGCCTATTCCAGTCAATAACTACTTCCTCTTACTAGTGATCAAATTATTTAGCAATGCAAATGGTGACATTAAGGAGCCAACACAACTGGAGGGATGCTGTGATCATTAACAGTTACGTCATTTTCCACTGGCACAAAGAATTGCAAACCTGCAAAAGCACCAGGCCACAAGAGGAAAACTGGATCGGATTTTCTGTGTGTATGTCTTCGAGTATTTAGTCACTGAGGCAAAAACTTATGAAAGAAGCAACATTATATAGAAAAAGTGTGGGCAATGCATTATGGATTAGGAACTGGAGTTATATACACTGTAGGTCAGTACAGAACTACCAGCAACTGATGCCAGAACTCAGAAATCAAGTGGGAGCACACAGGCTCAAGTACACTACTTTATTAAACTGTACCTGATTGCCCTGAGTGAGTATCCTCTACAAACACGGATTTCTAGAAACTGGCAATCTACCACACTAGGTATCACAACAGAGAAATATACCCGTGTATGGAAATGAGAGGAAGACCTTTGTTGCTAAGAAAGGAGCCCAGGTTCCTAAATTACCCAGACTTCAGAGCTAAGTGACAATGGCACTGAACTGCAGTGGCAGCTGGGAATGGTGGGAGAGAAAAAGGCCAAAGCAGGGGACAAAGGCAAATGCAAGTTTAGAGGACGCAGCAACAGTTTGTCAACATCTCTGTCAACTTTTCAAGATGCAATTCTTCATCTTCAAAATGAGAAGCAACCTCAAGGCATGGCATTTTCTCTGTGGTGGGCTCACTCTTTCTCCCCAAATACTTCAACAACCCTTAGTCTGTCATTGGAAAGCTACCAATCTGTCAGTCACAACCTCTGATGTCTCACCAGTAATTCTTCCTCTTGCTTTCCAAAAGCAATTGCTGCATTCACACCACTCGCAGCAAATCAATCTCTGCGTTCTGTCAGATCACCGACTGCTTTTAGTGCCTCCCAGCCCAGCTCCTCCTCCCTTGCCACCCCTCCACTCACCAGCGACAGCCTTCAGGAGTCCTCTCCGCCAGCGCTGCTTTGCTCTTGGACTCTCGGATGGAGCTTAACAAAGCTTTTCAGTTGCAACCCTGCAGTCTTAATAGCACACTTTCCCATCCAGTGCCATACAAAAGATAGAGAGGAAAAACCACAATTTCAATGCCAGTGTGAAGAATGACATTTCAAAGAAGTCTATAGCAGATATTTGTATGACATACCTCACAGTTGTTCAGAAATCTCCTTTACTCTATGGTGTAAGTATAGCATTTTTATGGAATTATTAGGAGCAATTCCATATAGTTTCGCTGTCTTCAGAGTGCAGGAAAAAACACACTGTCTGCATCTGAGTTGGGCTAGTCCTTGCTCAACTCCATAACCCGTGGTCACCTCAAGCGGGGAAGGGAAACTGGCTCACCTCATCCTGCCAGCTGTTTTCCCTTCATCTTAACTCATCCTTGTGAGCCAACGTGCTAGAAAAAGCAGCAATGCCCACCCACCTGCAAAGCAGCAAGAAAAACTTAATCCAACGGGTAGATGTCAGCGTGCTTTGCAAAGAAGGGCTGCCTAATTGGAGGGGGAATCCAAATCACAGAGACTGAAGGAAACTTGCCCGCAGCCACGCAGGTGACAGTGGCACAGCAAAGCCCAAAACCCACAACTCCAGACTTCACCCACAGGTTTTCCCTGGGGCATCAAAGTGCAGCACTGGATTTGTTTTCTTTCAACTCTCCAATGCAAGTACGTGAATAAGGTGACAGCAACAGGGAAGTAAAAGCGAGTTTCCTAGCTCCTTATGCACATCTTGATGCACATTTAGAGTAACAGTCTCACCATTTGTATGCAAAATGTAGAAAATGTACAACTAGTAAATTCAGGCAGATGTAAGCAGTACAAATACTCTTACTTGAAAGAGGGCACATTGCAATTATCAAGATTACTTCAGTCTTTTGGGGTTTTGTATAACTTTTCCCCTTGCTCACTTTTTGCCCCAGTAATTCTAATGAGTACGTGTGTGCCTGTGTAAGGTATGCTATTTCAGTCATCTTCTTACTACAGTAGGTAATGTTACAAATGCGTGCCCCTTCCAAAATCAGATAGACGTGTGTGGTACCTCTTCTGCTTTGAACGATAGGCCTGCAGCATTGAGCAGGTAAATGTTTTCTGGTAGGAGCAGTATTTTTCCTGTGGCTGTGTGCTGCTGGAATGTTTATCTTTGCTCGAGTTGCCTGGCTATTGCAAAGCTACTTGAAATGATTCATGGGTCTGACAGATGTCTGGTACAGCTGGATGTGTCCTTGATTATCCCAAAAGTCTGGACAACTCTGTCATTCACCATTGCCCAAATTATCTCTGTATTGACTGCAGAAGCCTCTGTGACAGTACTGTAATGGCTAATTACCCAGGATACCTTTGATACTTACTTTATAGTGGTTTAGAAGAGTTAAATAGAGAGAGAAAGAATTGGAGCAAAAACATACCAGTGAAAGTTATACTCTCGTTTGTTCTAAAACAGTATACGCTTTAGCCTACACAAGAATATGCTGCATAGGCTAATTAAATCCAGGCTGTCCTTTTAAAATGGGCAGATTTCCAGCAAAATAGATAAGGAGGAAATGTAAAGAATCCTGACAATGATAAATCATGGAGAATAGAAGGACCTATTAGCCAGGAGAGAACTGTATGTACAACATTCTTGAAAAAAAGATGATGAGCAGCCATTTGCCAGCTTTATATGTTGCTGGAAAAATAACATGTTCTGCTTAGCAGATAACAAAGAGCGGCATGGGTAGCAATACTAAATATGTATAAGGCTATCTCGTAAAACTGCCTATAAGGAGGTATGAAAGCAGAGATCTCCTTTTCCTGTGCTATCAATTAATGTGTTTTGAAAAATACAGTTTC
Organism: Haliaeetus leucocephalus; assembly: GCF_000737465.1. NCBI lineage: Eukaryota > Metazoa > Chordata > Aves > Accipitriformes > Accipitridae > Haliaeetus > Haliaeetus leucocephalus. The sequence continues at coordinate 10,604,382 of NW_010972437.1, read as the reverse complement.
TGCAAAGTAGAAATATATTCAGAAAAGGGATGAAAGAAGACAGGGTCCAAAAATCTCATTTTAGTGAAGATGAGGTCTTAATGACAACTCAGGTGAAAAATTATAGCAAATTTCTGCTTTTCAGGTCTGTGTCTCTCCTGATGATTCAGCCTAGGTCCAGACTGGAAAAGCATGTATCACCCTTTCCCCCCTGAGTTTCAAACAACTCAGAAATTGTCCAAGATCCACAATGGCCGGTTGTTCCCATGAAGTCAGTGATGACATTCCCATTGGCTTCAGTGGAGGAAGGATTTACTTTCCAGAACCAAACCTTCAAGTTCAGGCCTACATGCCACATATACTGAACTGGAAGATGCCACCCCAGTGCCTTCTGTGGTGGTGAACAGCTGATTCAGTCCAGACACCAAATTAGAATTAGGTGACCCAAATGCATTTGCCTGATACTGCCTTAGTGATATCAGTGTAGAGAACAGAAAAAGAAAGATTCCACTTCTGATTGTGGGTTCCTCTTGCTTATTATTTAGCCTTGTTACCTCAGTGTAAATAATGTATTTGTTAGAAAGTGATGAATTATTGACCAGAACATTTGGATAGCACTTCAGATAAAAATAATTCTCTTTCTAACTCAGAACTGAACAGTCAAACCCCAGTGAATTAAATACTTGGAGAAAGTTGCCTTTTCCTTGTTTGCCAGGTCCTTCAAAAAGCTTACGTTTTTTTGCAGGTAAATCTGTTATATGAAGTCATTCACTCAAACATATCTATTCATTAAAAAATTACAAATAGAATGTTTGTTGTTTAAAATGCAAGGCTTACCCATTCACCTTATTTGGGTAGAAGATCACATGCTGTTATTTACATGTCTTACTACGATGGCATAATTTTTACAATTAGCATTCTGCTACTGTTACTTAAATTTAAGAAATTTTTCTTTTTATGACTTAAAATTTCCTTACCTTTCATTAACAGCAGAAGTATGTCTATTTGTCAATCTGCTACAATACCTGTAAAAATTAAGAAACAAAAATTCAATATTTGTACTGGAGGAACTAACCACAGACAATCATGGGAACATATTCTCTACTTCTTTGCATGGTTATGGTACTGCAAATACAAAGACAACGTATTAAATACGGAGCAAAACTGAAACATCTTTTCTAGTCCCATTGCTCAAGCTTCCGGAGGCTCAGAAGCAATTGTGTGCAGACAAATTAAATTTCCAGTTACTGCAGTGTGAAGTAAATCCTGACTGCTGCAAAATCTTGCAAAACTAAGTTTGTTACAAGGCAGGACAAATGTTTGGTAGTGTAGTCCTACTGATTCTGTGCAGCAAGGTGTGTGTCAGCTAAGGACCTGCCCTGACAACACATATTGGAAACTTATTATAAGCATTAGAAAGGTTTGGTTAGACTAAAGCAATCTAATCCAAAGAATCACTTGTGTTGTTTTAGTTTTAATTTTGCAGCATGTCAATACTTTGAAGACGTACAGAGGCGCTGAGTGTATAAATTAAAACTCTCAGGGAAATGACAAATAAAAATTCAATTACTTTCTTCTGCTAGAAATATAGACTATCTCATGCAGTCCTTTTGAGCTGAGTGGTCAGGAACAGATGCATTTCTGATATTTGCTCTTTCAGCTAACTAAACAGAACTGGGTGATGCTGGGAATACACAAAACCCCAAGAATGTTTAACACCAATTACATTTGGTGAGAGGTTTTGCAGTGCCTAAGATTTCAGCTCTGAGCTTCCCAATGGCTTTTGAACAATCAGATTGTATGATACAATGACTGATTACTTAATTTGGGGCCATATGTCCTTCAGGTAACAATCTGAGATGAGTCTCAGTCTTGCAAGCTGTCCTGGAACCCAACAGGTAGGAGCGAGACATTGACTGATGGTATCCTGATATGGAAATGTAGAAGCTATGTTTGAAAATGTGATATTTATTTTTTTTTCCTGAAAAGGTGTAAATTTAAAAACCTAAACACTCATGTACTTGTCATTTCATGCAACTCATCAAGATCATCTACTGCTGTGGCTGGATGGATCAGCAAAAGAGGGTGGCACAGAGCAGTGCTCTGCCTATCCTCAGCCCTTAAGCCCACTCTTGGTCACACATGTGACAGTTGGGTGGTGGAGCTGAAGTATCTCCATAGCAGGTACTGCCCCCTCATGTTTCAGTACCTCTTTCTTTTGTTCTAAATCATTGTTTATTTTTAAGATAGATTTTATATTAATATTCCATGCCTGTGGTACTAGGGACAAAGTGCTTGATAGATTCACCAGCCAGGTAAGCAAGGAATGCATGTTCCCTGCTTTGACTGAACTTTGCTGCTGAACCTTTGTGCCATGATTTTCAAGAGACCACATATTTTAACTTCTTGTACCTGAAGCACTTCAAGATGAGTTTTGGAGAGGAGATCCATAGCACTGCCTAAAAAGGCTGTATCTGGGACTCCCATACTCATCTCTCACCCTTCCTTCTTCCTAGTCACGTTTGAAAACCTAGACCTCAAGAAAAAGAACAGTGTGGTCCAGATTTCAGATGCCACAACAGACCGTTACTGTCGCACTGTTTCACAGTTAATGACACCCCTCCAGCAACTTTTCAGTAGTCTCAATCTTGAACAGAATTGTCATCTAAAAAACCATCACTCTCCCAACTAGCTGTCAAAGTTATATTTCTCCCCCAGTTGCAGGTAACGGAGCTAATTGTTATACCGTGGTCACTGAAGGCTGAGAACTGCAGTCACATCACCTTTTCTCCTAAAAAGAGTTTCCACAAGTCTTTGTGACTGAGTTCGAGACAGTCCATACGTTTATGCTCTGATGCAGATGGGGCCTGAATTGGGACTATCCCATTCACGACTATGAAAAGAGGATTGGAATGCATAACGGGTTGTACGTGGAACAAAAGTACTTAACATCTCCAGTGACTTTTGTTTTGGGAACATGGAAAATAGGTAGGGAAAATGTTTTCTAAAGGAGAGGGAGCTTGAGCTCTGCAGAGGAAGCGCTGTGCCCTGGTCACATCCCACGGCAATGGCTGCAGGGGAACTGTGTGACATTTCGTTTAAGCTTCCTGTGGAGAAGAGGCAGAACGTGAACTGCAGAGCTTGAATTCACTCTACACCAACGCAGGAATTCAGAAATGTTAATTTTAATCAAAACTTCCTTTAGTATGCAGGAAATATGCTATTCACCTAGGACTTAAAAGTTTCACTGCAATTTTGGTTGAATACCTTAAATTAAGTACTTGGCAGGAGATCACAAAATATGCATTTTGCACAAATATGTAATATTTCCTAGGATTTAAATATTGACAAACACAGGTTTTGCTATTCATCATTTTTTAAGACTTTTTTCCCTGATATATAAAAGGTCCTTTTCAATGAACATTGTACTGGTTATGTTCACTCAAAGCATTCCTTTTTTTCCCCTGTTTGCTTTTGAAAGATCTTGGCAGGGGGGGAGTGGCAAAAAAAAAAAAAGAAATCAGTTTGGAAAATTGTCACAGATCCCCATATATCTCAGTATTACAGTCACTAACAAGATCACTGCAACTTTCTTAAGAGCTATCAGACGCATTTACAATTCCAATGATTAAAAGTTGCAAATATATTATAAACTTCACCACATGGTATTTTCCAATAATGCAAACAGCCTTTGCAGCTTGGGTAACATGAAATTCAAAGACGACTTTGATTACATCTAATCTGGTAAAGAAATGAAATCATAAGCATGCTTATTTCAACCAACAACGAAAGCAAGCAAAATAATTCATCAAATCCCTGAGTAAGCAGACACAAAAGACCTTTAAATAACTCAACTTTCTACCATATTTTATTATCCTTTCCTAGTTTTATAGCATTATCTGCTACAGAAATGCAGGGAGATTTGTAAAACACTATAGCATTTAAGTCATTACATTTTATAGCTAATTTCTAATGTGGATTTGATTTTTTACGAGCACAAAAAGAATCTAATTTGCATTAGTGACAGTAACTAGAGAAATTTAACACCTGGCACTGGTTGTACCAGAAATTGAATATTAGCTACTTGGGTGCTAAAAAGCACATTCATACCTTCAAGGGGGATTTTTCATTTATTTATGCTGTACTCTCATGTTTATCATTACAGAAGTGTTCTTACATCATGATGGAGGAAAACTCTCAGGAACGTAAAAATACCGTGCACTCGATAAAGGGAGTTTGCAGCAACAGCAGCAAAATGAATCATTTATACACTAAAGAATGTACAAACCCAGAAATAAATCTCCAATGAGATATAAAATTAGAACAGCAGCAACGTAAGGACAATTCATTTCCACAAGTGCTTTTTATTTATTTATTTTTCCACAGATACTGCTGCTTTCCTGGAGCAATGCATTACACCAAATTAAACCTCCATTTAAGAAAAAAACCAACCCCAAACCATAGCTGACACGAAAACGAACCACATTTCCACATGAACAATCCACGTATTTATAAAGGGTGGAAAATTAGGAGCTGCAAAATAGGCAAAGCCGCTGTAAAATGATATGGGAAGTGACATTTTACATAGCCGGCTACAATTAACACATTGATGGCATTTTGCTGGGCTCCTTGCAGTGATAATGCTGTTGTCAAATGTGTTTAGTGCACCAAATCTCCTGGAGCCTTCAGCTAGGCAGCAAGCTTTTGACAGATTGAAGGTTCGGAGATAGGCTATCATGACAGATGGAAACTGGCACCGATGTTCAGCTTTCGCCGATCACAGGGGACCTGCCCCCCTTATTCTTCAGGGCTCAGCTCTGCAACCTTCCCCCTTCTGATGAAAGCAGGGGATGGCATTGTTAAATAGTGCATCTGTGTGAGTTAGACTACTCTGATGAAAGCATAAGGCAGACGCTCTGTGAAGCAAAAGACAGCCTCTGCTCTAACTGCATTTTAGATAGACTTGGGGAGGACTCCAGGGAGCTGGGATAAAACTTTGGTAAATTTCAGACAAAAAGAAAAAGCCCACACTAGCCATTAAATGGTGCTTCTTATAGATCTATATTCATGGGCTGGAGGAATCCATATATATGAGCTACCAGAAGCTATTGTGCGAGACTCTCCATAGGAGTCTCTTCATTACTGTTTTGATCATTTACTGAAATTGGTTTCTAAGGACCGTACATTACAGAACCCCATCCAGACAGCAGATCCAAATAGGAGGTAGGTCCGTTTAGAGGGAGGGTGGGAGAGATAGTCTGCTTTGCTGTAAGCATCCAGCCTGTTCAGAGGCTAATTCAATTATTAGGAGAGGCTGTTCTTGCAACTGGTCTTGATTCTTGGATGCAGTGTTAAAACCGGGGTGGGAGCTTGTGTTATTGAGCTTTACACAGCTGGGCATAAACAGGCAGATAATACAGTTAATTAACCTTTCACCCCCCAACACCTTTTGAAGAAAGGCATTTGTGGGTTTTTTTAACCAGCCTCAGGATATTTCAAAGGCACTTGTCCCGACTATATTTGCTTCTTTCTAGCCCTGACAAATTCCTGTTTGATTTCTTTAAACTGGGCTGTAGAGCTTTCTTTTTGCTGTCTTAATCTTCAATTCCACTCTCGCTGATATAGTATTTGGAGCAGCATACTGCAGCCCATTTGAGGTATGATAATCAGCTGATTAGCTAGTGAAGTCGTTTTCCCTGAGGCTCTTTTGTGTGCAAAATCCTCCCACTCAATTGACATGTGGACATCATAAAGCTGATGAAATGCAATTGTAATGAACAAGAGGGAGAGGCATCTGCAGCAGTCTAAATGAAAGACCCTTCCCTCTCGACATGCTAATTCAGAAAATCTGCTCTTAACTTGTACTCCCTCTGGATCCCAATGGATGTGAATCTCCATGAATGCATATTCAAAACAGCGTATTAGCCTCAGTAGCAAGTGAAATTTGAGCCTGGATGGACCAATTCTAATTTCAAGACAGATTATGCTGCATCAAACGTAGTAATGATTTGACAGTTCATTTGTGACGAGAGTCCTACAGTCAAGGTTTAATGCACGGACAGGCGCAGGTGGGCAGCCAGCACCAACAAAATCCAAAGGCTACCAGTTAGCAAGCCTCATGCATGAGGAAAGGCGAACATGTTTAAGAAATTAACACCATCTTCTTTAAAGCATCTTGTAGCAATGGTTCTCCAGCCACACCTTATTATACCATCGAGCCCTGGCTAGGGCTCGGAGGGACCAGAAAGGGCAGCCCAATATACCACAGTCGCTACAAATTAGTTCCAGGATGGAACAAATTAGGGAACAAGATCGGAGGATGGTTTGGTTTCTTAACCACATTCTAGATAAATGACTGGGCTTGCCTTCTGGAAATTTAGGCAAGCTCTGGCTCTGTCCCTAGAGAGGGTGCAAGCTGCTGTGACTAAGCAGGCACCCACAGCATGGGCTGAGCAGTGCCAGGCATTCCCTGTGTGCATGGTGGATGCAGATTTTCAATTCCTCTCCAGCAGCTCCCAGGGTCCATTTTGGGCTTCTCTGCCTCAAAATCATCTAAATCCTTAATTGCTTTTACCAGGTGGACACTGTATACCTCATGAGGTTTTTTTTTATTCCTTTGTGGTTTTTAAGACAGGGAGAGAGAATTAAACCCATATATTCCTGTTGTGCGTATATATATATACACACGTATTTTTTAAAATAAAATTTATCTTGAGATATTAGAAATTCTTGAAATAATATCAAGTACACTTCTATGAGTTAAAAATGCATGAAATAATTTAAATATACAATAAAACTCATACATGTACAGCCTTTGCTACACAGACGTTTAAGTACTAACTAGCTGACATGTTCTGGTAGCCAGAAAACTCCACCAAAGCTCAGGAAGAGTCATTGCTTGACAGGATCTTCACATCACCCAGTGAAATTTGTGCTGTAGGGCAGGAAACTAAGCCTCAAGGAGGCTGCCCCTCACCTCTCCTCCTTTCCTCCATTGTTGGCTGGGCATGCAATATGCAGGTACAAGGGGGGTGGGTGCCCCAAGTTTCCCTTCAGTAAGATTTGGTCTAAAACCAATGCATATTAGGCATGACTGGCTATTGGTGCCCATACCGTATGAGACAAGTTATCTGCAACAGAGTTGAAAAGCACCCTGTCCCCAGCAATACTTCCATTACCAACATGTAGTCCATATGATTACGGTTATATACCTGTGTCTACTCTAAGTTAAAATGCAACATCTTCTATTTGCATGAACATTTCCCATAAAGACCCAATGCACAATTCCAGATCTTAAGCTTTTCCACTCAACTGTTTCACGAGGACATGGTTAAAAGAGCTATGAAACCTCCTTAAATTACAAGAGTCCTACTCTTCCAGTAACACAAAAGAATTCCAGCATACACCCTAAATAAATACCAGCTGTAAGGGCTGCTGGTTAGATAGGATCCTCCCAAAAAGCAGAGGGCTATGCCTTCCCTGTTACATTGCTGAATGGAGTGAGCCGTTGGGTATCCTGGTATCCTCTATGTTCTTTCTTTCCTATCCCAAGTCAGTTTTGGGGGAATGCGAGGAACAAGTTAGCATCTTCACTGGTTTACTTGCTTTTTTCTTTTATCCTCATAAGAGGGGAAAAATGGGGTGGGAGGTGCAACAAGGTGGGGGTATCTTGAAACAGCACAGCTCCTGTCCTGGTTGTATTGAGGACAGTGCTTCCTCTTGTGGGGAGCTCTGCAGAGAAGGTGGTTTCCCCCAGTTGGCCTCCAGTTGCCTTGGCTGGTTTTATTATGACCAGCTGACTGATACCAAAGCTCCAGCACACTCATTTCTAAGTACCACTCTCCTCGTGAGCCAAACAATTGAGTAGCTGTCGTCTTTGTGTTACAAGGTGGCAAAGCTATCAGCAGGGGATTTGGGAGAAGCCAATGCCCCTGCTAAGAAGTCCAGATTTGGGAACATCCTAGCCCTTTATGTAAACATGCTATGGGAATTAATCCATATCCATTGGTCGCCAAAGTAATGGGCCTGAGCCAGTCTCCTCTCTTAGAAGGAGGGCTGTGTCAGAAGTTTTACCACTTTGTTTTAAAACCTACTTGCCTAAAAGCCCACCAAAAAATGCACAGGTGCCATTTTGTGATGGGATAGCTACCCTGCATGGAATAGCAACATTACCAGGAGACGTGGCTACAGATCTTTTCTGCTTACAAGGTACTCATATAAGACACAAATGAAGTAACAGATTAACGTGTGTAGCTTTAGTTTTTACTGAGCCTGACCAAAATGGGGATATTATAAAGTCTTTACAGTACTAAAGAATCAGGGACCAATAGTTATTGCAGGCAGACTGTCGGAGACCATAAACATCATAGACATTGGTCAGGCACGCAAACATCGTAAGTGTACATGTATCATCAGCATTTTTTAATGTTTTCCCCCACTCACCAACTCAGTAGGTACTTTTTAGCAATATTCATGGCTTGGATATCATCCAGTCACTATCCACAATATGTTTTGAGAGCTGGGGCAGATAAGGGAAGCCAAAAACCTGCAGAATTGAATTAAATTTCTTATTTACTTCTACTTACATATTCCTGAATTCATCAGCAGTAGTGGTTTGAGATCATGCAACTCCTTATCTCCTGGTTTCTGCTATGTGTGCTTACTGAGGCTTAGAAAGTGGACTTTTATTTTCTTCTTCCCAACAGTCTAGAAGAGTTATATGGAATTATTAATTATGAAAATTAGTATCATTCTAAACATCAGAGTTTGATAAGATAATAAATGTAATTCATACCATATGTCATGGGTTTGGTTCATATTTTGTACCCTCTTCAAACCTGCTCAAGTATAGTATAAACGAGTGTCACATGTAATAAATTACCGCAAAGAGAAGACTTGGTCTTTGTTGCCTATTGCTTCAGAAGCATCAGGTTACAATGATGTTTAACAGAGGGGTTTTTACTTTTTTTTTTCCTCCCTCCATTGAATGCTTCAAATCAGTTTGGCAATCCTTAAAAGGTTAATGAGTACTGTCTGCTACAGAATGCCAAACTGATTTAATTCAGAAAATGAGAAAACATTCCTAAAACGTAATCAGCTGTCACTTAGGAAATGACATACAACAAGATAGGGGTGTTTTACATTTTGTTTCCTAAGCAGGGCTTCTGAGAGGTCTAGAGAAAACATCAGGTGGTTCCTGCACAAGATGCATCACTCTCCAAAGTTGTTTTTACCTGGAAGAACAAGCAGCAGTCATTCAATGTCCTAGTTTCTGTCCCTCCAGGTAGCTACAGCCTCAATCCTTTTTTGCTCGGGACATCCCAGCCTGTCTCACAGAGTGCATCCCAGCGCTCCTCCAGAAACTCAGGGTGATCTGAACACGGCACAGCTGGGACAGGGCAGAGGAGCTTGGCAGTTCCAGGACCTCCTCCTTGGCCCTGGGGATGGCTGCAGGGGGTTGGAGGGACTCTCCTTGTCCTTCCCAGAAGAGAGAAAAATGAGACTGGGTGTGTGGGTCAGAGGGGTAAGGAGAGGAGAGCTGCTCTTTGCTCTGTGCAACCCACGCACCCAAAACCAATCCTCCACCAACAGCCTTTTTGACATGGTGGACCCATTGAAAACACCATTCTTATCACGGATCTTCCCTCTCTGAGGGGTACATACAGGTTTCTGGAAAACCTACCATGCCCACAAGCACTGCAGAGCTTTGGAGGCCTCACACTCCTGCCTCCTTATCAACACCTGCTGCAGGTCAGTTTGACAGGGCCATGCTTTACAGTTTTGGCAAGTCTTGGGAAGAGTCGTAGAAATGACATCATTTTTCCCAAGTTGAAATGCTAAGCAATTTTACATTGTTAATGGAATTAAGATGATAATTTAAAATAGCATGATCTCAGACCAAAAGTGATGTCTTACAGATCTTCAGACACTACGATTTTCTGATCCTGAAGTTTTTGTGATGGAGATGTGCTCTAAAATGGCTGCCAGACCCTGCCCCTTTTCACAGCACCATGCTGCGCTGCTCTTTTCACTCTGCACATCACCTCTGCACCACTAAAGCGTTCAGTAGTGATATCTGACACTTACAGAATGCTTTTCATCTACACGTGTTAAAGATAGATCATCTTTATTTCTTTTATAAAGTAGAATTTTAAAAATCCATCTTGGGTGACCTGCCAAAGACTGCTGCAGATCCAGAGCATGGTCCGGTCTTGCCGCCTTCCCATCTCTGTTTTCCTCCAACCTCTGTGCCCACCTCCACATGACACCCGGGAACAACCCCCCCAGAACGTTTCTGAAGCAATACACAAACAAACCATTTTTAGGCACAAGTTACTTGCAGATACTGTTGGAATATGATACAATGTGCTTATAGCACTGCTCTTTTTATCACTCTAGCCAGACCTTTTCTGCAGCTTTAATGCCTGCAACCCCCTGCACTGCACTCTGTAGCAGTTGAATATCCATAAACAAGACCGGCATTTAATCCAAAGATTTCATCCATATTATCACCAGAATTTTTAATTTTTTCTTCCCAGTTGTATTTAGTGAGCCTCACTTTTACTGCTGCCAGAAGCAGCCCTTCTTGCTTGATCTCCAAGCACCCAGAAGTAGTGCAATGTGTTTCTTCTTGCTAGTTAGCATAAACCACCTTCCATACATTCTGAATGTATCAAGAATGCTGTAAAGTTTAAATTGGGCTATCTGTAATTAACTATGTTTTTAAGAGTTTGTAGGCAATTTCAGAGCAGGGCTCCACCATATTAACAGTTTCACAAGGAGGAAGCAGAATTTAAACAGAGGAAACAAACACAAACATGTTCTTTATTTGATGGCAATGAAATTAATTTTTTAGAAGTGGGATTGCAGTAAACTGATTTTTTTTGCATGGCAGCTTCCGATGGACAATATCTAATTAACTAATCAATTAATTAAATTAGCAAAAACCCAAGTAAATTATTCATCTGTATAATTCTCAGGAGACAAGGTCACCTAAAAAACATATTTACTTTATTTTTATCACATTTGCAGTTTGTGTAAGTCTAATTGTTTTTTAGTTTACCTGCAGTAATGATGGTTTCCTTAAGTCTTTTATGTAACAGCATATAGGGAGGACCAACACTGGACTCCTGGAATTTGGAGATAGGCACAGAAAAGAAGTTACTTGCCACTAGCTGAGAGGTTTTCTTGCCTGACAACTCAATGCAAAGAATTACTATAAACAAGTATTTTTATTCTGGATCTTTTCAAAGAAGTTCTGTTGTTTGTTATATTTCCAATGGTTTCAGTAGATACATGGAAAAAGAAATCATTATTAGATTTCACATTGCACTTTGAGAAAATTTGACAGAAAAATAAAAATTGAAATTTGTCAGAAGAGCAGCAAGTCTGTGATTGCTGGTGTGTTTCTTATACCCTTTAAATAATATAGAGGCCAAAAGGAATTTTAAAAAAATACATTTCCCAGCCCACTTATGTCCAGGTATCTTGTGGGTTTTTCCCCCACAATTTAGAAACAAGGATAAGGAGGGGGCATGGGGACAAAACAAAAACCATAAAACCCTACTTGTCTCTTAGCTCCTGTGAGCTTTCCTCAAGAAATATCCTATGCCTTACTAAACCATGAGAGAGACATCCTGAGAGCCTCTGTGCTGGGCTGGCTGCGATGCTCGTGGAAGGTTGGGGAACGAGACCCTGTGGTTCCCTCTCTGCCTGGAAAGCCCAAAGCACAGCCTATGGGGCTGGTGCATGTTTCTTACCTTACCTTCCTTCTGTAGAGTCTTCAAGGCATAAGCTTAGTAGCAAGGTGCAAACTCTCTGGGACAAGCAGGAGGGCCTGGTTTAAAAGAGTGATTCTGCTGCAATATAAAGGAGCAGTTCTTAATAACAGTAATATCTACTAGCTTACTCTTCAGTAGCATGCTGGCTGAGAATAATCGTTTTCTAGTTAATCAGCTGATAACTTTGTTCAGGATCAGCAGTAACAGCTCAGTGTCACATCACTCTGCAGAGGTAGTGGATGTGTAGAAGAGCAGCTCTGGTAAAACACAGCAATGCCCACAGCTACCACAGCATTCCCGGGTCTGGCAATCGATACAAAGGATCCTGCCTCTCTCGTTTTCTATCACCTCTTTAATGTCTTTATTGATACAGTACTTAAAATTTGTCATTAGCTCATACGCATGGCTAAATCCTCTGCCTTTTGCAGTTTAAAGTACTATACCAACAATAGGAAACAAAATGTGTACTTTTCAAAACAGACACAAACGTTTAAAAATTACCACACAGTATGGTTTAATGTAAATCTGTTGACTGTCTGGGGGCAGTACTTCAGGCCATGGGGAAACTGCACATTTATATAAGGATTCTCGTATTTCTGAAAGGATTTTAAGTTCAAACTTATTTACAATCACCTACTTCAACGATGACCAAAAATTAAAAAAATGAACCATACAGTGACACAAATGGCCGTGTGCTGTGGTTTAACCGCAGCCGGTAACTAAGCACCACGCAGCCACTCACTCACTTCCCCCCCGACCCTGTGGGATGGGGAAGACAATTGGGGGGAAAAAAAAGTAAAACTCGTGGGTTGAGATAAGAACTGTTTAATAGAACAGAAAGGAAGAAACTAATAATAATAACAACAATAATAATAAAAAGGATTGGAATATACAATACAAGTGATGCACAATGCAATTGCTGACCACTCGCTGACTGATGCCCAGTCAGTTCCCGAGCAGCGATCCCTCCCAGGCCAACTCCCCCCAGTTTATATACTGGGCATGACATCCCATGGTATGGAATATCCCTTTGGCTAGTTTGGGTCAGCTGTCTTGACTGTGTACCCTCCCAACTGCTTGTGCCCCTCCAGCCATCTCGCTGGCTGGACATGAGAAGCTGAAAAATCCTTGACTTAGCCTAAACACTACTCAGCAAGAACTGAAAACATTAGTGTTATCAACATTGTTCTCATACTGAACCCAAGACATAACACTATACCAGCTACTAGAAAGAAAATTAACTCTATCCCAGCCAAAACCAGGATACTATGATATGGGGCTGCACCAGCTCTCAGAACATCCCATTTCTCCCTCCCAAACCGCAGTGCCCTCACCATGCTGCCTGCTCACCTCCTCCCACAGCGCCAGGCTTACGTGCCCTCCCAGGCTCCAGCTGAACCCGCGTTTTCAGAGCCAAAGAGCCATGTGCGACTTGGGCGCCCACCCCTGATGTAGCTGTACAGCATCTTTGAACTCGTCCTCAGGAGACTTGCATGTGGTGCTTACTGAAATTTAGAGAGAAATTTTAGGCTGATGAAACTGGATGTGGGTGAAAAAGGAAAATTTAAAACTGCTGACCTGTTTTAAAAAAAAATACTTGCTCCCTCAGTCATATCTGGGAGTAACATTATCTACAGCTAATACGGCAAACCAAAGGCCATCCCGAGTGGTCTTGCATATGTGCCACTAGCTGACAAGTACATAAGGGACACTGCCTCAAATCAATGGCTGAGTGCTGGACTTCACGCTCACATATGATAATTATATGATATAAATACAATAATTATACTATGTGTTCACTGATATAGCCCTCTCTTCATTCAGATAATTCCTTCTCCCTTCTACATGGCCTGGGCAAATCTCCTTCATCTTGCCAAGATTTTAGAAGTCATTCAAAGCAGCGTTTAGCACTCCCTGTGCCACCAAAGTCACCTAATTGCCTAGCAAATGTGTGTGCTTTCCTTCCTCCTCTGACAGCTTAAGGAATGAAAGTCAAAAGTATTTCCCAATGCTAGGCAGGTGTCTTCTGTGGTCTGAAGAAAGAGGAGGTAATCTGAGAGGGTCATTTCTAACACTGTGACCATATTAGAGTTCTTCATTTCTTCTTCACCTCCCTAAACTTCACCTTGTCTCAATCACACTTTCTGTAGTTGCTGAAAATCATTTTGCCCTGTTTTCACAGGGAGTTGCCTGGTTTTTACCATCCGTCAAAGGTGGAGAGGTGAAGGTACTGCTGGCAGCCCCACCAGCAGTGGGTTACTGCCTTGCTTGGAGAGACCCATGCAGATACAGTGCTGGGCCACAGGAGCTCCAGTAAAACCCATGTATGACAGCAGTGAACTCTTTAAACTCCAGTAATTAGATGAACACTCTTAACCAGGCTAAAAAGTGATTCTGCTTTTTGTTTCCCAGCACAAATTATGAAATTAGGGAGGAACACTCCCCCTAAAGTCATCCCAAGCAAACACATAATCTGTTTATAAACCCCAAGCTTATTTTGGTCTTCAAAGATAATTAAAGAACAAACAGTTCTGCCTAAACTCTCAGTAAATTAATCACTGTCCCAGAAGTCACTGACTGTCTAGTTGTCTGAATGACTGTCCAATTTGACGGACCAGAAGATGGTCTCTGCTGTCTTGACTGTTCACCTTATGTGAACCTCAGAATCAAACACCTCTGAACAGCACCTCTAATAAAGCAGCTGTACACTCTACTGATCCTATTGCTGCTCGTGAATGGCTCCACAAAGACAACAATAACGGAAAAAGCTTTCTACAGTTTTGTTTTTGTCAAAACGAATCACTAAATTGATGTATTTTTATTCCCTGGTCCCAAATATCATTTCACAGTCCAGAATCATTACATACTCTGCAGTGATTGCTTTCACCAGGAGTAATTTTTTTCGCAAAGCACTTTGACTAATATGTTTTCCGTATTTCCCAGGACTACCCAGCATAAATTCCCTGGTAGTGAAACAGCCAAGTCTCTTCCCGGGTGAAGCACTCTACCACAGCCAATGGCTTTGGGGAGTTACTGTAGAAAAATCACTGGAACCATCAACCTAGTGCACAGCAGCAGGCAGAGAGGCAAACAACGTCAAGCAGTATTAGCAAGGGGATAGAGCAGTAAATAAAAGGTGATACACTTTCTATATAAGATCATCTTTAATAGCTATAACCCATACAGAGCTTACCTAGACCTTTTCTTGCAGGGCTGGGTGCTGTGATACAGGAAGCACAATACTGCCTTGCAAAGGATGTACTGTAGGGCAACAAAGATAGTATCAGGTCTCTAAAATCTAAGTTGTAAGAAAAGGTTAAGGGTGTTGAGTTATTCTCCCTGGAAAATAACAGCCACAGGTGTGGCCTAAATGAAGTTTTCAAAATTATGGGAAGGCTCTGATAAAATTCTTAGTGATACTTTAGTCACAGTGGTAAGCCACTCACAAAAAAAGAAGTGTAAACATTATAAAATTGGGATTAAAGAAGAATTCAGAGAACTGAGCTATTTAATGCATAGATAATACAAAAATAAGGTAGCATTCATTCCCACTGAGGTCAACAAAACATTGTCATTGATCTGAATTAGGTAGAGCTATTCTGGACTAATTCCCGAGATGAACAAAACTGTATTGCACAGCAGTTAAAATGATGTTTTTCTCAGCTATTAATTTCTGAGCAAAGAGCAGCAATAGAAGAGAGAAACACCCAGAAGAAATGGTTAAATTACTATAGAAAGGCTAGGTGACATTTCTTCTTTCTGTCTGGGAGATCACAGCTTGAAGGAAGTTTCTGAGTCCGAGTTTTCCTGGGCAGGCACAAAGAGCTGCATTTGTCCCAGATGAGAAGCAGATGGCTGTAAACCAGGATTTTACTGCTTTGCATCCCCTGTCTGTGCATTCACAGATGGGGAGGAGAAATTGTTGGAAGTTGCCACTTAGACAAGAAACCAAGGCCATGGGCGTGGGGATCGGTATCCTGCAAATCCAGTCACTGTTGAGGCTAATGTAGGTGGGGAGGTGCCTGCCATTGAAACAAAGCAACTGTGCTTTTCTCCTGCCCAGGAGCTGGTGTGGGGAGAGCAGGAGCTTTTGTGTTCCCTAACCAAGGAGAGGTATGGGTAACCATCAATCCTGCCTGAAACAGGGGAGAAGTAAACGTATCCAGCACACTGCAGGGAGGGAAACACTTCCCAGAGCTCTGGCAGAAATGCTGGACAAGTAGCTAAATTCTTTCTCAGAAACTGCTCCAGTGACAACGTGATGCCTCCTGGCTCTCTGCAGCCCACCTCTTGCAATAAATGTCAGCCTGCAGCCGTATTGGGCATAATTAGCCTATGATAATAAATTACCCACATTTTCAGGAAAATATTAGAGACCATCATTATTTGGAATAGAGATGCATTCAGCTGCACAACTCTACCTAATATGATGGATGGAGTAGTCATACCACTGAATACATTTATCTAGAATGAAGTGATTATTTTGAAGATGAACACAGTCAGAAATAAGTGCATATGAATCACATACTACTACACACTAGAGAGTATCGGAGTAGCAGGGGTTGTAGGTCAGCTGACCAGCCCATAGCTTTTAGTTGGTAGATTATTTCACACATATACCCTAGGATTTTAAAGCTCAGTTTCAAAATCCCTCTGAATTTAAAAATGATTCCATGTTTTTTCTTGGAAAAAGAAAAAAAAAAAGATACAGGAAAGGTTTTTTTTCCCCTACCTTAGAGAAGATCTTTGGTGTTATTTGACTCCACTGTCAACCCAGAGATGAAAGCATATTGCTCAAAATACCACAGGCAAGCATATTGTTAAAATAAATTTGATAACAGCTAATTATTTTATGAAAAAGAAAGTAAACAATGAAGGACTTCCTGTGAGGGCTCGCTCACGTCCAAGTGACCGCAAGAGAAAACAGGAGTCATTACAGTAGAAGAGTGTCATCAGCCCTACAACAAAATTATACGTTCCTTTTTGACTCATTTTAATTCCCAGCAATATTTCTTTGGCCTTTTCCCATCATTTTAGTAAAGCAAAGAAAACCACTCAGGATCATGGACAAGGCTCATAATTCTGTTCTGCAACAGTACCCTGGCACTGGCAGCATCTTGCCTTTTTTCCCACATGTTCTGATAGTAGGTAGGGTCACTTTAGACATCAAGCTTCCATACCTGTGAATGAAGATAGGCTCCCTGTTCAGTCAGTGGGGTCTCCAGAAGGCTCTGAACAAACTTAGATGCTTTGAACAGGGTGTGTGAATACGCAGCTTCGTGCAGATTTGTCTTTCCAAAATGCAGTAGCATAAATATAATTTCTACATGTTCCTCTGAATTATGAGCATGCTGTTTTATGCATTTGGAACAATGCATGGACTCTTCATGCAAACGGACCATATCTTGCAAATCAAGAAGAAACAAAGTTCAATGAATTTTCAGTCCCATTCCATGTTCCCATCATCATCATTGCTGGAAGAGATGGCGTTTTTCCTCCCCTCAATCTGTCCCAGTTACAAATAATTTTTTGTCCCCAGAAGCTATGTCTAGATTTTTGTGGATAGGGGTGAGGTAGTCAGCTTGTGGGGAAGCTTGTTTACCAACAGTAGTAACTATGCAACATCTTCAGCTGTGAAAAACTAATAAATGGACCTCTGTTACTGTCAGACTAGTGAAAGTATCTTTTTGGATAAAACCAAAAGCAATTTTTAAAAGCTGAAGTTATCTGTTGTAGATGAGTTACCACTAGATATATGGCTGCTTTTTTTTAGATTGATTATATTTCTTGATAGGTCATCAGTTAAGGATATTTATTATATCAGGCATCCATCCCAACAGCTAAATGTCTTGCTCACTGTAGCTCAGAATTTTAAAGCTAGTTTTTGGATAGGATACTACCCATGTCCTAAAGCCGACCTCAGCATCAGTGGAAACAATACGATAACTGCATAAGACTTAATGCACAGTGATATTTCTTTGGATTTAAAATAAATGGTATCTATATGAAATGAAAACCACTACTTACTTTTTTTTTAAATTTGCCCAAAATATTTAAATATATTCTAAACTAAGGAGCTGTTTAAATGTAGGAATCAATGCTATGCCAAACTGCAATTTTCAAAAAATTATAAGTATTGAACATTTGAAACATAAAACCAAATTCAGAGAAGTTCAAACATTTTTGGATAATCTGAATATTTGTTTTCATGTGTTTGATATATATAGGAAGTACTGAGCCAGGTGAAGCCCTTTAATAATGGCCTGCTGAAAGCGGCATTCTAGTAAAAGCATAAAGCATTCTGACATTAGGATGCAGTACCCATGTGGTAAATAAAAGATGGACTGAACAGGGAGGAGCCTTTTATGGCTCAGTCTATACTTCAAGAGCTGTGATGCTTGAAGGAAACAATTATATTGCATCTAATTTTTCAGACTTTCCAGAACAGTCCGTTGCTTTTTCTTTAGATGGAAAATTTTTACAAAGAGCTGAGTAAGCCTTTTATGCCCTCCTGCACTGAGCTGTCTACCCAAAGCCCTAATGCACTACTTCAGGGTTAGGGCTCAACTCAGAAAGGGCACTGCCACAGCATCTCTGCTGTTAACAGGGAGAAAAATTCCCTCTCCTTTGTTTCTCATGTGAAAGCAGCGTCTCTTCAGCAGTCCTCTCTTTCACCAACTTATGACCAAGAACTTGTCAGGCAGACTGAACTCCAACGTGAATTGGAAATATTAGGAAAAGATGGTGTCTGTTTTGTAAGTGCTTTGGGTTCTCACCTGCACATGGTCATAAATGAAGAGATTTCCAAATTTCTTTAATTGCTCAGGAGATATTTCCCTTGTAGCTTGTCTTTTTGCCCAAAGAAAGTGAGAAAGGGAACATCATGCCTTTCCATAGTCAGACCTGCTTCTTGATAATTCCTGGCCAGTTGAAGAGAAAATTAATTCAAGATTGAGGGAATGAAAAAAAGGCAGAACAGGATAGAGAAAAAGAACAGAATAGGAAAAAGAAAATAGGGATCTTTTTGTTTGCTCATTTGTTCATTTATATAGTTGATCATTCTTTTTCTGTAAAATTGGTATTTTCAGGTAGCTGCTTTTGCCTCAGCCTGGGTGAAAATGAATACTGAAACTTATTAGTTTGGAAAATCTAAAACACAACAATATCAGAAGTTTCTATTGAAGTGTACTTGCATGAGGTATCATGAAGCTTCAGGGGATCCATAACTAAAGTACTTTTCGCCCCACACTGACAGGATGGGAGGCTGTCCGGGAGGATGAAGTTCACTCATTCCTCTCAAAAGACTTATTTTCTTCCACTCGTGGGCTGCTTTCTGTCACTGCAAGAGCATACAAAGCTATGTCACTTGGTGGTACAGAGATTTAGCACCTGAAGTGGGAAACTTTCTTTCCTAATTTGAATTATTTTAACTGCCAGAGGAGTAAATGCTGCTCCATCGGGCCAGGCACAAGGAAGGCAGCAGGATTTCTCCCCGTTCCTTCAGCAATCAGCACTAAACACGACAAGTGGGGCATCGCCAGCCCCAGTGTGGGGGGATACAGCCCTCTGAGTTCGGTCAGGGGATAAGTAGAGAGGACAAAGGGAGTATTGAGAAGATTGCTGGGTTTTTAATTGTCACTAAATACTAAGAGACAGAACTTTACAAAAACAGCTTCCATGTCAAACAGAGAAGTTTCTGAGACTGCTTTTCAAATGTGGCCAGATAGCATTATGTTTCTGTGGTGGGTTGACCCTGGCTGGACACCAGGTGCCCACC
>NW_010972437.1:10503486-10584290 GCF_000737465.1 Haliaeetus leucocephalus | reverse complement strand
AAAACTTGCTCCCACATGGGCTCCTCTCTCCACAGATCCACAGGTCCTGCCAGGAGCCTGCTCCAGCACGGGCTCTCCATGGGGTCACAACCTCCTTCAGGTGCATCCACCTGCTCTGGCATGGGGTCCTCCCCGAGCTGCAGGTGGATGTCTGCTCCACCGTGGACCTCCCTGGGCTGCAGGGGGACAGCCTGCCTCACCATGGTCTTCCCCACGGGCTGCAGGGGAATCTTGGATCTGGTGCCTGGAGCACCACCTCCTCCTCCTCCTCCCCCTCCTCCTTCACTGACCTGGGGGTCTGCAGGGCTGTTTCTCTCACATATTCTCACTCCTCTCTCCAGCTGCCATTGCATGGGGGGGGGCGGGTCCCCTTCCCAAATCTGTTATCCCAGTGGTGCTACGACTGTCACTGATGGGCTCAGCCTTGGCCAGCGGCAGGTCCGTCTTGGAGCCGGCTGGCATTGGCTCTGTCAGACATAGGGGAAACTTCTAGCAACTTCTCGCAGAAGCCACCCCTGTAGCCCACCCACTGCCAAAACCTTGCCACACAAACCCAATACAGTCTCCTATATGCAGCTTACCTAATGGATACATGCACATTTAAAAAAAACACACACACACATACTTGCATATTTTGACACTGAAATAATCTCATGACTAGAACTCAGTGGTTAGAAAAAAAGAGCTGGATTAGTAACACCAACCAATACCCTCTCTATCAAGGCAGAATTAAGTCAACATATTTTTTAAGTGTTAAAAATCTTCCTTTATAAACTTCATAAAAACAAACTGGAATATGGAATAGAGATGTAATGATCAGCTGCTTTGTTTTTTCTGATAGGAGTTTGACTCAAATCCCAAACCTCTGAAGGTATAAGACAAATAGGAGACTTGCTCAAATTAATTTGCCAAAAGAACAGGTAATCATGAAAATTATCCCAACATTTGATGACAGGGAAGCCTGTGGTCATGCACACCCAGTCACCCACACATCCTGTCACTGAAAACAAAGGATGCATATCAGAATTGAATTGCTAGGAAACCACTGCAAAAGAGCTATTCATATATACACAGGTAAATTAATTAGTAAATAAGCAGCAGCTTATATGAAGCTGCTGCATCCTCAGCAAACTTATAACAAAGCCACCAGAGGCAGGAGGTCAAAGACATAATTTTTTTCACTGTCATTCTGCAGGTATGTTGCAATTATTCAATGTAATGCACTAAATACAGGGTCAGGCTTTTTCCACAAAAGGCAATGTCAAAACTCCAATTGCCTTCAATGTGAACAGAAATGGGCATTAGGTGCGCAGGCAGATTTTCCTCCATGTCCACTAAAACTCTTAATTTCACAATTACTTAAGACATTCTTTGTAATCTTTCTCTAAAGCTGTTAGTACTTCATGAGATTTGTCCTCCAAAATATTTGTCTAATCTTTGGCTATTCACTGATTAGAGATTACTAAGTATACACTAAATTTTTCAACTGACTGCTTTGTGGGGGGCTTTGCAGCTCCCTTCTTACTGCTGGACCCCTGGGAGGTGCGCTTTGGATAGTGTCTCCTCTTCCTCCTCCTCCTCTCAGCAGCCAAAAGGCTGCTGGAATTCACGTTCACCCCAACCAAACTGCTCACAGACCCACTCCTTTGGGATAGTCACTACTCAGCAAAAAAAGCTTTAAAGAAAATTATATGGAACTGAACTCCATCTATGTCCATGCAGTAGATGTTCCAAATCTCACAGAGACAAGGATGACCCTTTAGGTGCAATCTTAGTTTAAGCGGATCTACACATAGTTTTCTTTTTTCATCATCGTTTCTGCCTTTCATAAACATTTATAAACTATGTTTTCAAGTTTTTTATTATATGCTACTTGATGCCTTTTACCTTAGATTGGTTTGAGTTATGTATGAGTGAAGAAAACTGAAGAACAGCAAGGCAGTCTTCACCCAAAGGCCTGGCAAAACCTGGGCTCTTGCACACCTTGTGTCCTCCACGTCACCACAGCATCCTTGTCAGTGTCCAGCAAGCCACAGAGCAAATTTCCATCTGAAATGTACAGGCCAGGTGGAAACTGGCACCACAAAGCAGGAGAGGGAGAAGTTTCTTCCAGAGACTCTGATGACTCTGAACAATCTCCAGCCAGCTATACAGTACCAGCACATGCCTTCAAACCTGAAAGCTGGAGGAAAAGTATCCATCACATTTGCATGCATACCCACATTAATCCTTTCTTACAATACACTTGTCAGATACCAACATTTTGCAGTGAGGTTGCAGACACCCAGATTTTCGCTGTATTTCTCTCGATTTTGGCTGAGGGCTTTTGACAACTTGCACTGAGCAACCATTATCTGGCACGACAGCCACCATAATTGACAACAACTATTTTACATCTCTTCTCAAAATTATTTACTACTGCCATGCAAATATTACATATATCAATACAGAAAGTTTTCCCATGGAGTTTACTTTAAAAAATTCTTTCCATCCAAAAACATTTTTTCTAAAAGTGAGATCTTTCTATAAGGTACTACTGCTGTAAGAAAGTTGCATTTCTTTTGGAGTAACATTGTTGTCATCAACATAAAACACAATGACAAATCCTTATTTTCAGAAAAAAAAATACCCTCTGAATGTCTTGACATCCACAAAGAGTTATATTGGACCACCAATTCATAGCCAACTGACTATGCAAACCCAGAGAAAACCATCGGTAGAAAGCAGTCTGTCGCAACCAGAATGGGAAAGCCGCTACAGTAAGAATCTGCTGAGCAGTAATCCCTGTGCATCAGATTTACATCTAAAATAAAGCCTCCAGGAAATACATGAACATTGTTAAAGAAGCATTCACATGAGTTTATAGGATGCTTCTCTTTAGCTCTTTGTAGACTCTCTTAACTACAGAATTCAACTTCAATTTTTTAATTTATTTATTTTTTATTAAAAGAAGACCATAAACTCTCATTTAGCCTGTGCTGAAACTAACATGATTGCAACGCCTTCTACTTAAATCAGTGAAGTTATCCCAGATTCACTCAAAATTTAGTTCAGACTGAAATGCAGTCTGACATTTCAGAGATGGCCAGCCGAACCTTTTGGGTAACCCACTGCATTTTTTAGACTTTTGTTAAAGCTTGCAGGCATGTCTCATTTCCAGGTCTAGTGTCAAAAAGAATGGAAAATAGATAAACTATAAAGCACTTTTCCTCCAAACTTAGAGGGATTTTAAAATTACATCAATGGAGAGTTTAATATATATATATATATATAAAAAAAAAAAAAGCACAATGATCACTGGAGAATGTTTAGGTAAAAGTTAAAGGAACAAGACCAACATAAGAGCACCCTTGGCATGGTAGTCCTTCCCAGCCTCCAGCAATTGATTGTGTTGGGGTTTCCTGAGCTGGGGGATGAACCCAGTCACTGCTGTTAATAACTGCTGGTGAGCTCTCTCCCACAAACTTCTCTAACCCATTTTGATTTTCAGTCTCCATAATGTCACAAGACTATGAATTCCAGCCAAAGGATCCCTTTATGTGTGTCCTGTTTCCTTTTACTTTTTCCCCAGGGAACTTCAGATGATGACTGGATCAAATGCAGCTAAAAATATTAGTGTTTCAGCTAATACAGTGTTGCAACAATTACTATAGCAATATAAGCAGTGTGGCATTATGTTCCCAAAGGATAATCCTGTGTAATTAATATGTACTATTTTATTATCTTTGTGTATTCTGTATAAAATTACATTCATGCTACAACAGGGATTTTAAAATAGGCAACATATTCCACAATTTTAATCCATTCTGCTATATTTCTTGCTAATACAAATTTGTAGTATGTTCAAATACAAGCATATTTTTGACTTCTCGTGTAGTAGCGCTTCCCTTATTGGACTTGCCGAATTCTTACCTAATTCCTTATTTAATCACAGGAACAGCAAATTTTAGTTTCCATGACCACTGATACCATAAAACACTTTCCATATTCTTTCCACAAAGGAGGTGCAAGAGAGATAAAATCAGGATCAAGAGGAACTCATGGTTAAACACGGCTAGAGCCATCTAATATTATTACATTATTCACATACTACGTAAAATTCATATGCTAATATCATCACCCTTATAGAAAAGGGGTAACACACATTTACATCTGAGCCTTCAGACTGAAAAATTCAAGGCAGTTTTCTTCAGCACTTCAAACCACCTTGTAAATCACATTAGTACATTATCAAAAATCATAGGTCATAACTCTGTATTTGTTCTCATTTGCTATAAAGTGCCATAAGAGAGAAGTAAAGTATGCCTCAGATACGCATATATTTCTGTCTAAAGAAAGCGCATTACTGGCGTGTTTGCCATGGGCTTGGAGATGAGGATACATGCCAAACCTCTACAGTCTGCAAACATACTTCCACCAAATTCAAGGCAAAACTTCCTTTTAGTTTAAGCTCACAGAGATTTAGTGCAGCAGTGAAACCTTCCCTCTTCCCCAGCCTTGGCTTACCCCTTCCATTCAGACTGGCACTGCCTATTCTGCAATAGTGGTTCAGGCTCGGCTCTTGGATCAGGATCTGGTCCTTACCAAACACCCAAAGCTTCTAACCATAATGCAGTGCTTTGGAAATGACTTGCTAACAAGTGTTTATCAAAATAAATTTTCAAAAGCCCACAGGAAAAGATTAAGTTAGTGGCAAGCAAACTTATACCAACCTCAGTAAAAAAAATCAAAGCCTGAATATACTGAAACGCAAATGGCCTCCCCCCAGAAAACTGGTCCTGTTCTCAAAGTTTGCATTCCTGTGACCAATGCACAGACAAAGCATCACTTGATGTTGCTAACCATGGTGTTCGAAGAAAGTCTCCTGCTTCTCTTTTACAGCATTTCCAGCCCAGCCTTTTTGTCTGTGGAGATAGTCTAATATGTAAATGTCCTTCCACAGTCTCTTCAGAATAAAAAGGAGGTCTTGGGAATTGAAATTCTATTTATATTTATCATAACTTGATAAGAGTAGAGTGTGTTTATTTAAATACTCTACCATTATTTCTTCTTAACAACAGGCAGCTCTGAAGTGCAGTTATAAGTCTGTTTACACCACACAGATATCAAATTGACTTGCTAATGGTAACTTTTATTCGGTATCCATGGGTTACTGTGTCATGTGATTTGACATCAAGTACAGACAGTGCTGATTAGTAGCATCCAGTTCTGTCCATCTCTGTGCATCACTGAACCATCTGGTCATTTATTCACTAATAAGCCCCTAATGGCCCAAATATTCACCGGCCTGTCATTGTGACATGGCATAAAATGCCTACATCTTTCAACTTGCTTTGACATGTTGCTTGTTTCACATCAAAACCCGTCATTTACAGGAAAAGAGCTCAGAGGGGTAAAAACTTGACCTAATCTGCAGTGTTAACACAAAGACAGAGGCTTTGTTATCTGGTAGCCTGACTGAAAGCATGTAAATGGGCATGAATTCATTTTGTACATTTTTCCATGCTCATTTTACAACATTCTTTAAGTTTGGTATCATTCCTAATATGGGTTTTTATGTGGGTTTTGCTGTGAAATCTCTTTTCTTTATCTGTTAGTATTCTTAGGAGTGCTTTGAAGGGAGCTGGATTCCCAGACATGTTTGTCAGTTTTCTATATGGAAAATGTGTATCAACGGGAATATTACGGGCAGCCGCAGAAGTTTTCTAAACCCTTCTATTAAAAATTAGTATGATTAATAATTTTACTTTGTGCTTCTCTCTTATCTTTGCCTAGATATCAATAGGCAGTGCAATACTTTCTGCCCCAAAGGGTAGGAGATGCATTAACTATTTCCAGTGCAGTATGTTAGGTTTTGCAAAATCTTTCTAGATGAGAAAAATCTCACAGTATATAAACACTCAGCAAAGTCAAATGAGTTATTACTTAGAGTCATGAATGCGTAGCAGCTGAAAAAAATCTCTCTCTTCAGTCCCATCGCACAAAATTGCTGGAGAAGAAAGAGGTCACAATCAATGCTTTATTTTTTTTTTTTTAATCTTACTGGATATAGCCACAGTTAAAATAGTTTAAAAAAAGCAAACACCCATTAAACTAATTGCTGTTGAAATCTTGGTTAATACATCATTAAAATGTGATTAAAGCATGATGTAATTGATTGTAACTAGAACACTTAGGGTGGTTTTATGGCTCTGCAGTCATTGGTGTGATGGGACGCATAATTCACCCAGTATGTTAGCTTCACTTGATGTGTGCCTCTATTGGCATGCTAGCTTCTTGAAGCAAGCATACTCTGCTCAACAAAAACTTCCATTGTGTTGCCTTCTGGCTGTTACACCAGTTGTAAGGTGATAAGCAGAAAAAAACCCCAAAATTATTTTAACATGATAGAGCATTTGCTTTTTTAAAATAACTGCAGTATTTAAAGTAGTCTTTTCTTTTCTTTTTTTGTGGGCTGACATTATGTGTATGTTGCCGATGGTAGTTCCTGTTAATGACATGAACGTCATCCAGGATAAATCCTCTGCCTGTGCATGCTAGTAAATTTTATCAGAGAATTCAGGTCAGCTAATGAATCAATTTGAATGTTGGCATCTTCATGCTGAGATTCAATCAAGTTTAAATTTCATTTAAAATTAGTTAGTTTACAATACTTACAGTTGAACCCATAACCCCGTTTTAGGAATACATACACAGAATTTAGCATATGCATTCAAATGTTTCTACTTTTTGATTATTCACTTTACCAATCCTTGCTACACAATGTTATTCTCAAGGGCATCAATAAACACATTCACTCCTGTCTTATAAGCTTGAGAATACCTTTTGCACTTACTCAGAGCCCTCAAACCTAGAGAGGGCTGGAAAACAATCGTGTTTTGTGAAAAACATTGAGGTTTTGAAACTAATCTCTATTCAACATTAAAACAAAACCCAAAGCAGAGCCAAGTCAAACAAGATATGAATTGATAATCTTTCTAACCTGCTAAATGGGCATCTTATTCATAATGTTGTTAATTCCTCTTGCTCTAAAGAAAAATCCCATCTGACACATGCAAAATCTTCTTGACAACATTTAATCAAAGTGGAAAATTGCTATGAAAAAAAAAAATCTGTTTTGATGACCTGTCATTTTCTAATGGAAAAAGCAGTTTTGTCAACACCACAAACCCTGATCAATTCAGGATATATTCCTGTTTGTGCAAATAGGACTTAAAGGTACCAAAATACTAAATGTAGGTTCTCAGCCCCTTGTAGGATTTGTTTTTTGGTTTTAACTTTTTTACGTGCTAAGCATTCTCAAATCAGTATTTACAGTAATGTTAAATACAGTTACTGAGTACAAGTGGCAGCTGGGGATGGGTTCTTTTACATCTTATTTATGTTTTGCAGATTCTGAAAATTAAATAAATTCATGTTAGCTGAAAAATATTATTCTAGCTATTTCAGTCATATTGACACTTCCTAAAAACTTTTAGAATTTAAAAATCTTTTTTCAGATACTGATCCTTTGAAATTTAGTTTTTCATTTTATTTGAAATTTAGTTGACATAAAAGTGATTACTTGAAATAAGTCAGAAAGAATAAAAAAACATTTTTTTTAGTTAGATATATTATTGAAGTGAACCATGTTGATATTGAAAAAAAATTTCAACGTTGAGAAGGAGAATGAATTGTAACCACTTCCATAACCCTGACATCTCTCAGGGAAAATGTTCTGTTTGTCTAACGGGCAATGTCTCAGAAAAATCCCAGTTCTGCTCAGTGTCTAATAAGTCTGGGGTCACCACCAGATCTCATGGAATAGTGCTGGTGGAATGGGAAATGGAGACATGTGTTTACTGCTGAGATTTAGGGGAAAACTTCCTTGGAAGAGTTACACTGACCTATCTGGAATAATCTTTTTTCAGGAGGATACGGCACAGGACATCTTAAATGCATCTTGAACATTGTGAACAATACTGCTTATTACAGGATTTGCAGAAATCTTTAAACATAATGATGTTGTCAGTAGCAGGTATACAGATAGAAATTGAACTTTTTTTTAAACTAAAAAGGCATGATTCACTTCAACAAACATAAATGTGTCGTGCAGTGACAGTCATAGATATTGGGTGGTAATATCTGTGATCATCAGCTGGCCATATTTTGAATACAGAACACTTATAAAAATTTCATCCTGTTTTTAACTGTATAACTGTATAAATGCAAGATCATACTTCTAACATGCCCAGTTAATAGCAGAAAGACAACTGTGCTCATATGCGTAGGTATTTCAATTACCAGGCCATGACTTCAGCTAGATCCCTTTGAATCAGAATTAGCAGAACACAGCACCACCTATTTTTTGTAAAAACAAAACAAACCAGAAGACATAAGCCAATTGTTTGGCCACAGCTAAAACTCAAAAGCTATCCTTTTTCAAAGGCTGATCTTTTACACTTACCAGACACAA
The DNA here is from genome assembly GCF_000737465.1 of Haliaeetus leucocephalus. NCBI lineage: Eukaryota > Metazoa > Chordata > Aves > Accipitriformes > Accipitridae > Haliaeetus > Haliaeetus leucocephalus. Next base: position 10,575,835 of record NW_010972437.1, on the reverse strand, counting down.
GTGGTTGCATCCTCAAAGTGGCCGTTTAAGAAGCCAGCTAGTAAGTATTTAAAGGAAATCTTATTATTACCTTCTTAAGATAACAAGATTGCATTTATATAGCACTATTTAACCAAAGATCATACACTATTCAAAATGGGAATAAATGTTACTCATAAATTTTAAACAGGTGAAAAAAATCACATATAGACAGCTGACAAAGGGGATAAAAAAAATTGCACACCCAATCAGTAGAGTAGCACAGCTGTCCCGACTATGTCGCTGTTCTTGACAGGGTAACTTTGGCCACCTTCCCCAGACCTCCTTTTCAGAGTGTCTAATTCCCTGCTTTTCAGCATAAATACCAATATCTTAACACTGGTAACATTACAAAATGTCTCTCTACAGCAAGCAGAGCTGCTTCTTTTTTAATACATTTTTTAATTCAATGTAGCAAGAGGAAAATGGTTCCTGGCCACTGGTGAAAATATCTGCTACCAAGCTTAAACACGCTGAAATAGCAGCATATTGCTACTGTTCGCTTAGATGGAAATTAATGCGGTAACAGCACATTTTAATACTGAAAGCCAAAAATGTAAAATCTATTCAACCAGCCTCTCAGTATTTTTCTTGAAAAAATCCACATTTTCATATATAGAAGCAAGTGTCTGGGAAAGTGGTACTTGTACAACCAACTAAAATAGCAAGCATTAATACTGCACCCTTTTAGATTAGATAAGATCATAATGGTGTTTTTTAATGTTCCAGTTAATTACTTCCCAATCCTGCAAAGACATTTATGCATTTGCTTAACTTTTCATCTATGAATATTTCCATTGATTTAACATGTATCCAAGTCTTTGAAATACCAGGGCCTGAGCACAAGGCTAATTATATGCAAAGAGCATTTGTAACTCTTTTAATGGCATCAGCTGTCCCGTATTTGAAACTAAATACACCTACTGCCATGCCTAATTGTTGACTTTCTATTAAATATTTTACTTGGAAATAGAGTGGTAGAAATTGAATTTTAAACTTGCATATTTGTGTATTCAGACCCAAACTGATACAGATCATACAGAAATAAATGCTGCTTATTAATGCAACAGAAGTATTGCTGATACATTAACCAAACTATAATCAAGAACATCAAAAATAGCATATGGCTCTGCATTGGCAGACACACTGGAAGTACATACTGTATGCACCCACATGTGAGACAAAGTTTGTAAAATTCAGATCCATTAGTACTTACAAACAATTAAAAGAAGCTTTCTAATTCAATAAATCTCAAGTAGGGTCAAATGCATGTTTTAAGCTACTGAACAGGCTATAGTGATATCCATATGGTGATCTGAGATGCAGACCTAGATTTTTAATGAGTCTGATTCCACCTTTTGAAATAGTCATCATGACGACTCGCCGCTACAACTTTGCGAGTACAACTACTCGTCCATATGACTGACTACATATTCACAACAGTAGGCAAAGAACGCATCACTCTGATCTCAAAGTCACCCTTTTTACTACAGCAATGTCAAATATTTTAACAGGTGATAGAGAAGAGCGAAAGAGCAAATGGTCCACTTCCACATGTGTATATTTGCACACATGTACAAAGCTATCAGCCTCCTCCCATTTCCAGACCCACTAATCAAAAATGATCTGATCCCACGTTTGCTCCCCGAAGTAATTATCTAACAAAGGTGATTATCCCAGGGTCACCATCAGACTACCAAGAAATGATTGTTACCACAAAACAGAAAGACTGGAAGCAAGAAAACCACAGTTGTCTGATCCAGTATATAGTTATGAGAAAATAGTGACTTGAAGAAAGTCCAGCACAGGCCAGCTGTGCTTCAATGGAACAGAGGCTCTAAAGTCTACAGCAAAGATGCATTAAGTGCTGCTTCATCTGCTTACTCTGGTGAGCAGTCATTTATTATTTTCTACGAGAATCCATTGTCCCCTGTAGCTTCTTTTCTAGGTTTTCATGGCAAATAACAGAACCCCACAAGGGTCCTTGGGTGACAGAGGCTCTGCCACACTGCATTTTCTGACAAGATATTAATTAACTTAATTAAAGGATCCATGCCAGAAAAACTATGATTGTTACAGCATACATCATGTCATCACTGACTTTAACAAAAACTTAAAGCCTCCATTAGTGGAAATGCATCCATCATACAAAAAGTAGGTAAACAAATTTGAGATAGACCTGTCATATGGGTCTATCACTAAAGTTTGTCACTAACAACAGACTTTCCTGGTTCAGCAATAAAAGGCTTTATGTACATTTTCTTGATCCACTGTATCTGATGCACAGTCTAGACTTTTTAATTGACATCTGTACAAGTATCTGATCACAATTTCATTTGCAAACTGGTTTTCTGTGGAGCTTCTACTGCAAAAACCACAGATATTTTCTTCTCAGCAGTTGTCCAACACTCTGGTCAGTGTTTTCAGAAAAATCCCTCTTGTTCTGGAAATCCACTGTCTAGCAATGTACTTGGAGACTCCTGGCAGTTCTTAGATCCTTAATACGTACAAATTAATCTAAAATCAACGGCATTTAAGGGTGTACAGTAATTCTGAAAACAGAGTCAAAACAAACTCAGATGCTCAAAATCACAGATGCTTTTGGGGGAAAAAAAAAGACCCACAGTGTACACCCACCATAGGTCAAATTAAAGCTGTAACACAACTCTTGGTCTTGCTCTACAGCCAAGCGTAAGAGAGAGCATTCATCAGTGTGCATTTCCCAAGGGGCCCAGTGCTGAAGACCTCACTCAGGCAAATGTCTTTTTGGTTTGGATCTAAGAGTTCAGACTTTTACTCTTCAACAGCTGCTCTGCCACTGCTCCCTTTTCCCCTCTGCGCTGAGTAGAGGGTGCCCTTTGATCTGCAACAACACCAGTTTTGCCACAAGATTAAAAGTACACCCTGTTTTGTAACAAAAGACAATACTAAAGACAGGCAGAACTGCTTTTTTTCTTCAGCGCTTTGCATGGACTTAGAATATATTTCTGCTGAGAAAAATCTGGAGAAATATTTGACTCATCTTTACCTACCTCTGCAAGAACCACTTGCAGGCAAGAGCAGAAGTGGAAGGAGCATGGGAGCCATTCCATACAGGTTATTGCTGCTACCCCAGATCTTCAGAAATAAAGCGCTGCTGCTTTTTTAAAAAGTTTGTTTCTTAATTCTGCTTATAATACAGTTAAGTATCTAAATTTCAGATGCACTTAAACTGAAATGAAAGAAGACTTCCCATGTTTTTTCTCAGACTTATACCCCAGTTTTCTCTTATCCGTTTATTCCTCCCAGTCCCAAATTTATGGACAGTGTTAATAGCCTATTGTAGTGGCAAGACCCATTACACTCTTTCTTTGTATGCCAAGTTCTGACTTGGATTCTTTTCTTACATAACACATCCAAAACTCAATTCTCAGAAACAAGCATTAGAGCACAAATCACCAGACCTCTCCCTCCCTTGTCATGCTGCACTGTTCACTTACTTTAAGAGAAAGATGAGCTTCCCTTTAGCTGGCTTAACTCCAGAACTAATTATCTGAGATTAGTGACCTGCACAAACCTTGCTGATTTCAAGGAAATTCATCAAGCAGGCTCCAAAACAAATGCAAAAATCAGAGTTTTTTCACATCGACAACAGCAGTTAGTGCAAAGTATTCTTCCCTCCTCTAAAATCACAGAAGAAAACACAGACCAAAGCAGAAACTAGAAAGGTAATAGAGTTTAGGAGACTCTATTAACAAATCTTCCCATTTTTAAGCCTTTATTTACCTTTTCTTTTTCCTCATCGATTTATTTCTTTGGTTTTCCCCCATAGGGTAAATCCTAATAAAGACTATATCCTGTCATTACTCTATATCAGGTCTCAGTTTTGAGTATTTTTGTTAATCAGTTGTGTCGTGCTATGCCCAACCAGCAAGGCACAGCCATCAACCCTAGCAAGTTTCTAATGTAAGCAGAAAAAGAAGAAAGTAAGAGAACAAAGGACATAAGGATAAGCCTTTCCTTTATCAACCCTTGGTGGTTTGCACCATAAACTGTCCTAGATAAAGACTACCTCTTCTCACTGGTATGAGCATCAGATAGTAAAATGGGAGCTTAACTGTGGGTATAAATACCACAACCAAGGAATAACAATGCTATTATTAATATTGCTTCTACTTTGATCAATTTTCTTGTGACAATCTTAAAAAGTGCTTCACAGTTGCTGGGTTCATAGCTACTGTACGCAGTGCTTGAATACAATCTTGAACAGTATCAAGGGCAACTTAACAAAAGCAGCATGGACCCACCTGTATATGTACAGGCTGGGCTGGACCCTGCTCTCAGACACCACTCACTCTGCCTTTCTTGTTGTCCACAGTTTGCAGAAGTATTTTCATGAAGGCCTTTGTGTAGGACCCTTGCACAGGAGGCTGCAGTTTTAACAGTTCACCGTCATTGTTGATTTTTAACAATATTTAGACCACAGCAGCCAAACTTATTTGCATGTTCAGGATGTTTATTGACTTTTCACAGGGGAACACTGGTATCTAAAAACTGGAGCCAGAATCATTCCCAAGTTCATGTGCTATGTAAGGAACTTCATCATACCCGAGCCTCCCAAATGCAATGAAAATACTTCCTTCTCCAAGTCAGGATCTTGCTCTATGGAAATGCTAATTTTTCCTAAGTTAGAGGTTTCTCACAGTTTAATAGTTAAATGAGAGAAAATGGTTTGTTTGTAGCTTCCAGTTATTTTTGACAAATAAAAGAGATACTTAGTTTAGACTACTTAGCTCAACAGGCTAAGGATGCTAGGAATTAAAAGTTTGGGGTTGGAAGGATTGTATCAGTGGAAAGAGAATAATCAGTACTATTTAGTTTTGGGACATTTATATTCTTTTAATTTCCACCTACTGTAAGAACAAGCAGTGCTTGGCAGCCCTCCAGAAATGTTGCTGAAACAAAGAAAGTATTATATAGAGGGCTGTAACTCTTAATAAAAAAAAAAAAAAAAAGAAACCAAGATGCTGAGATAAATCATTCATATTTATTCATATGCTTGTCTGTAGAGGGAGCATAACTTTTATATCAATTCCAAGACTCAGACTTTTGACCGATTTTATATTGGCAATATTTTGTTCTATAATCAAAATTGTATCAATCTCTAAGATTGCATGTTAAAGCCAGAAGGATTATCTTCATATATTATTAAATCCAATGTATATATAAGTAGTGCTTACTGATGCAAACTGTAGTGCCTTCTTATGCTGAGAATAATAAAAAAATAAGCTGAATGAAGTAAAATGAGTGTAGAGTATGCCCTCTTTATAAAGCAAACATTATAATGTAGTTGCAGAACTCCATTAACTACAGCATGGCAGGGGGATGTGCATTTTTTTTTATTTTTTTTTTAACACTTAGCTAAGTTCGCACGTGTTTTTTTAGTTGCTATCAGGAGTCCATAAAGGAGTGACCATATATGCATACCTTCATTTCACCATGCTGTAATTTAATCTCAGTGAATAATAAATTTTTGTAGCACTGCGAACAGGAATACTAAGAATTATTTGCTTTTTTCCCCAAACTTGTCAAACAAATAGCTGTAAAAGTGTTCAAGCATTTATATCTTACTCAAACTTACTAGTTTATAATTTTGCATGATGTTGAACTGTTCTAGAACTTCAGCTCAGAAGGGCAACCTCCAGGGCTGCTAGGCAAGAAGCATCCGGATACCAGATACTAGCTGTAAGAGAATAAGTCACTTCAAGGTACTAATAGCATCATTGCAATTCATAGACAGATACAGATATTCTATTTCTTCCTCAAACAGGTATTTTCTCTGATGTTGATCAGAGCAGAATTTTAACACCTCCCTCAGTTTAATGAAGATGAGTAAGATTCCTGCCATACAGTAATAATTTAAGTTTACAATACATTGTGTCATAGGAAGAAAAGGCAGAGGCAATAAACAGTAGACTGAGATCCATCATTCCCAGTTCCACTTCAAGTCTGAAAACTTACTGGCTGGAATGATCTCAAACCTATCACTTGTTTCTTAACCACTTTCTTCACAAAACAGAAATACAGGTAGCAGAGTCCTGGGGGCACTGAGAGAAAAAAGTAAAGATCACCCATAGATGCCAGGAAAACATTAATTTCTCTCCTCAATTTGGTAAGCCTGTGAATCCTTCCAGAGATGAAATGATTGCCTAAGTGATGGTTATACACATCTATTCCTACACCTTTTCTGAACTCCATTAAAGCTCCTGCTTGCAGACCTCTGGCAAGAGATGAGAAAATTCTTATTTATCCTCTGAATGAAAGAAAAGCCCTCTATATATTTAACTTACACTTTATTTGTTTTTAAAATATACTCAGGCATTCCTGTGCAATTTGTTGCTAACACTTAATGAGCCAAATCCTTTTAGATATTTGTCTACAGCTGTAAAATTCTCTGCTGGCCGCCTCCTCGAACTAGAGGTTTTAGCCCCAACTTATTAATAGATGCCAGTGAAAAACACCAACTCCAGAGACCTTCCCACAGAGCCTTGTTCAGTCTGCTGCCCTTTACACTTTGCTTGTAACCGATAGAGAGTCTTAATGTGCATATCCACAGGTGTGTAAGGCAGCCCAGGAACTAGTATCTATGCACTAATATCCCCGTGAAGGGCAAGCCAGGCAATCAAGCATCTTGATTTAGCCTCCATGCAAAAGGTCAGATTAGGCACTCTCTTGAGGTCCTCACTACATTTCTGATTCTGTGCTCATGCTGTGACACCTGCAAGAAATCCAGTAGCTAGGTAAAGTGAGGTTGTAAGGAACTTGGGAAGAAAAAACCCCACCGTTTGTTACTAAAAACCAGAGAAACTCAAAACTACCAAAGACAATCCCCTATTTGCCCTTTCTCATTATTTTTATTATTCTTTATACACGTCCTAAGTAAACAACAAGCTCTTTATGCCCAGGATGACATCCAAACCCCCACAAAGCGGTTTGATTGCCTCGCCCCACCGCTCAGGTAGGGTCTGCCCACCCGGTACCACGGCTGCCTGCAGTGGCACAGCTGGCAGTTGCAGGGGCTGCAGTGCTGCCTCCGGCAACAGAGGTTTCTGCGCTGGGGAGTTTCGTCCCCGGCACACGGCCGCGGGCTTGCAGAGCCCTGCATGACGTGCCCCTTGCTCTTGCATGGGGTCACATAGCAATGGGTGCATTGTTCCCTACTGGATGTCCTGCTTGAGGGCATCATGGACTTCATCATGATCCAAGTATGAAAAGCCACTTAGCAGGCAGACAGCAATTGCCTGTATCAGGTGGAGGTTCAACAGCACTTTCTAGAGTAGTCCCATACAGGGAACACTATTCAATGTGGGAGTGAAGAAAACCAGCAGAGAACCTGGTGAGGTTCACCCTCCTCCCCGAAAGAGCTCCTTTGCCAAGTGTACAGTCAGCAATCTCTTCCAAGATTGTTCAACCCTGCCAAGATTTAGATACACTGTGTGTGGCAGCAGTACTCAGGTCTAACAGCCTGCAAGCTAGGGAGCCTGGAAGGGACTGGGGCTGCGTGTGTGGTCAGCACCATTAGTAATGAATCCCCTCTCCTGCAGGGAAAGCTGGGTCCTCTTTCCTCAAAAAGGACATTACACCGCGTATCTGGAGGAGACCAGCTCTCCTGGGCACTGCTGGTAACCTGCTCTCCAGAATTACAGTAGCAGCATCAGAGTTAACTGAACTCTAAATCTGTTAAGATGGAGAAATCTTAGACGAATACGGCACTGTTGGGAAATGAAAAATAAGAAGAAATTCAACTGTAACCAATCCTGACTTCCTTTAGACAAGGCAACTAAAGAAAAAAAGACCTGTAAGAGCCCTCTGTAGGCTATTCAGACACCTTATTTAAATTTTGTAAGAGGATCTGAAACCATAATGATGGTCACATGTAAATATCAAATAGCTCAGTTATGTCAGGAACCACTTACCCACAGGAATTTTTTTCTGCAAAGGATGCCAGCAAACACCTCTGGATTTAAAAATAAGATTCTAATACATAACAAAAGTTGTAATTCTCTTTAACGGTAAAATCAGAAAAAGCCCATTCCAAAGCTATAGCCAGAGATAATCCTAACATGGTCGTGAATTCACATTCTGCCAGAAGCTCTTCCACTCAACATTTAGTGAAGTACATTTTTGGGTCCTAATTTTCCAAAACTTTGATACAGAGCCTGTCTTTAATAAATAAAATCTTCAGTGTTGAGCAGTTATATGCCAGGCCCTGAAGCTCTATAATCACTGTATTTTTACATTTCTTTTAAAATTCAGTGCAGTTGTCAGATATGTGCTCATTTTAGTTATGCATAGGTGGGTTTGCAGTGGCATCAAGTGTGCAATTAGCCTATTCCCAGGTGAACATTCTCTGCAGATATGTCACTGGAGAGATCCCTTTCACATCTTTGCCTATTTAAAGGTGGTAATAAACCTGTTGTCGTAGCCTATTCATCTCAAACTAATTTCTCAAGCTGTGTTGCAACAATACCTCCCTGCACGATAGCACTAGTAGTTCTGAAATACACACTGCAGAAAGCTACCGAGGAAGGTCCCCACATATGGACGCTTTGCTGTGGTGCTTTTCCTGGGAGAGGGGTGTAGCAACGGTAGCACATAAGCAAAGCCACTGATAAATTATGGTACTTTAGAGGACCTGCCTGTAAGTCAAGTGGAGAAGTATGCAGCTGAAGTGCCATAGCCATTCTGTCAGCGCTTGCTTGAGAAACATCTGGGTCTAATCCTCCACCAATGTAGGTCTAAATGACACCAGCTCCAGGGCAGTCTTCAGCACAGGTTGGTGGAGCTCCAGTTGAGCACTGCCAGTTGAACCCAGCAGAGCCTCTCCCTTCACCTTAGCACATAGAAAGTATCACATATTAAGCAGAGATATTAAAAAAAGGAAGTGTTTTCTTCCCTCCCCCCCTTGGCTATTTCTCCCAGCACCGTCATACAGATAACTGTTATGTCACTTTTACAGACTCCTCTACCCACCCAGTCCTGGAGCAATACACAAAGACATTAGAAACCTTTTTTGGGCCTACTTCCTTCTAAAAGGTTAGTGTAGAACAAGCATACTCTGACAGAAAAGCTCTTATGCAGAGCGGAGCCTACAGGTGGCCCTCAGTTTCCCCTAGGCAATACGCCGCCGAGGGCCACCAAAACCCAACTGAAAGACCCTTGCCATCCTAATTTGCCATTAATATGCTGCTTTTCTATGCCCCAAGATACCAATCCCCTGCTGAAGGCCAGGCCACGCTGCTGGGACCCCACAGCACGAGTGGACGGTTGAGGCTGGAGGACAGGGGTCCAAGGTTCCGCACCGTGCCAAGGTGCCCAGGGTGCCTTCCCTCCGTGGGTGCTCCCACACCAGCCGCCTGCGCTCCTGGTGTTTGTCACCGTGGGACAGACCACGGGGCGCTCCCAAGGCTTTACAACCAGTGAAAATCGGCACCAGCTTCGTAATTCTGGCACAACATGTCTTCGCTTTGAAGTCTGGTTACTGGTTTTTACAGTTCTATTTTTAAAATGTATTAAAGATGTTTAAAAGTGGCAGGGACTTCCAATAAAAGCCGTGTTGTCCAGAATCAGGATGCTGGTCCCAATTTAAACTGGCTGTTAAACAATAGTATATCCAAATAAAAGTGGTCTGATTTACAAAATACCTCAGACTGATTGAACGTTCATTATCCAATTTTTCTCTTTTCAGGTCTTCAGAGGTCATTCTCTCTTTATCTTTTTTTTTTCTTTTAAATCTGCAAGGCTTTCCACAACTACTCTGTGGAAAATGGATTCCCTTACCATATTTAAAAATCAACTGTTAATGGTAAATGCTAAAGTATAATAAAGCAAAGATGCTAATAAAGATTTACATTTCTCTTGGCTCTATGCGTGATTTAAACAGCTTACAACATCGTGAGAGCTCCATCTTCTGAAACACACCCAGAATATACTGCAACCAGCTTCTGTTTTTTATCATCAGACATTTCTATTTTCCCAATATAAACTCATATTTAAAACTTGATATCCACAGCACATTGGATTTTCTATTTGGAGAAGTGAAAGAACACAAACAGGACAATGCCTGAAGGAGAGCATTACTCCAAGGAGGACCCCAGAGGAGCCAGGGCAGCCTAATTCCCTGGGTCCGCCTGGAGTTCGAAGACCTTCGTCTGTGACTGACCTCCTGTTTCTGCAGTGATCCTGGGTGAATCATTTCACATCTCCATCTGTCTCATCTGTTTAAGCTGAGCTCCTCAGAGTAGGGGTTTTCTTTTGCTTTGTGTATTTATGCAGGGTAACTCTGTAACTTAGGAACTTATGGTGATAATATTACTAATACAAACAAAGCACAATACACGAGCAAAAAAATCTAGCAAAATTTAATGTACAAAGGGACTGAGTTTGATGACCCAGGAGGACCCAGCCTCTGTATAAAACTTTTGTAAAGATTTTCATCACTAAAATTTGTATTTCAGTGGTCTGTGCTCGTATCTTGTAGTTATGTACTAGCAACACACAACTAAAACAGGCTTCCTGCCCTACCAAATCTCACCATGTCACATAATTCCACCATAAAATGAAGTTTCACATTAATATCAAATAATCTACGGTATTTTCTAATACCTTTGGCAAGTACATGCAATAAAAACTTAGTGGAAGTCTGAGATGTAACCCACCCACTTGAACCTTCTCTCCTGTCAATACCTTTCCTATAAAAGGGGAAATATCTCTATTTCCTGTTCCACAGACTGGAAAATTGGGGCAAAGGACAAATAAAGTAACCTGCCCGAGGTGATGCTGACTTGCACTTGTATGTCCTCTGCAGTGGACCACACCACTTGTCAGACAAATTGCGCTGTAATAGCGAAGTAGTTAGGCCTTCAAGATTTATGGTTAGCAAGTATTCCTAAAATTCTGATTAAACATTTTGTTTCCTAGTGGTTTTAAATTGGATGTGTCATTTTGTAAATGACAGATGGCTACTATACAGTAAGCGAGCAGGTTTTTAGTTTAGAACAGCAAATACAAATACATTGGCACCAAGTTTCAGGTAATTCTTTCTACTGAACTCTTGCCAAAAGGGATACATTTGTGTCCTGCTTCTAGAAATATAAAATCTACAAGTGGGTTTTGGTTGCCCTTTGTAAAACCTTGTGTATTGAAAAAATGGCATTAAATTGTTGTTCAAATAAACCACTAAACAGATCAAAGAAATATTTTCCCAGAAGTACACATGATTTTCTCTCAATACATGGAATTGAAAAAAAAGGGAATTTCAGCAAGGAAATAAAGGCAAATCCTAGCTTACAAAACAAACAAGCAAACCACCTCAAAACAAACCACCAAACCACAAAACACAGCCTATATATATACCTTAGGGGAGTTGAACAAACATATGGAAGTATGCTGTATATTTCATAGGATGAGTAACTACTTTTAATATATTCATATAATTTTCACTTATTTCCTGTTAACTGGTAGGGTTGTCTCTGAAAACAGTGGGTTTCAGCATTCACACAGAATACGTTCACTCAGAGACTCAATTCTACTCTTGGTCTTACAAGCTCAAACAACTGGAACCTAAGTCACCTAAATGTTCAAGAAATCCAGAAGACATGGAGAAATGAAAACAATTATTTGTACAGCTCAGAGCAGAACTGTTTTGAAAATTTCATGGTGGTGTAAAGGACTTCAGCAAAGAAGCCACAATGTTTTTAGCTCACGATGAAGTTCAAAACCCATCCAGGATCTACATATCGCGTTAACTCAGCCTATGTAATGTATTTGTCTGTGTGGCCCACAGCACATTGGAGTGGGCATGACTGGCCAAGGTCACATTTGCTCTGCCTCGGCTTCTCAGCCAAAAACTGTACCCACTCCTCCCATCGGTTACTGGCACCAACTCTTCCACATGCCTGGAACAAAGCCTGAAATTATGCCTCCATCTTCAAACAAAAATGCTTCCGCCAGTGGTAGGGGTTTTGCTACTGCACCTTACAGTATCTCAATTGTGTCAAAATTTAGCTGAGATTCTGATACAGTGTGCTACAAAGTCACTAAGTGTCATGCAGTAAGTCAAGGTTAGTGGGAGAAGAAAAAAGTGAGAAAAGGTAAAAAGGGAAATAGTTGGAGGTTAGGTTGCTATTTCTCTGAGCAAGTTTTCAGGCATGCCTTCTCAGTGCAACACTACATACTAAACACAAACAAACCAAAAATCCTATTCACTGAGAAACAAGGCAGTAAGACACCATTAAAGTAAGTCCACGAAAGACTAGTAGCTGTAAAGAAAGGATGCTCTAGTTTCTAGCAGTCACCCTAGGCTCCAGTATTGCTGCATTTTTTCTAGTTATCTGGCAGGAGATCTCACTGCACAGCATGGCATGGTATATCATCACACCGATTTCAGAGAAGCCCAAGCTGGATAAGGACATGGCTGGATGCAAATTCATGCGTACTGCTTGCGCCCACCATATTGTAAACTGTTTAAGTTAAGCTACGCAGAGGAGATACCTTTACTGATCTTCAGAGCCAAAATTTTCTCACTTTTAGTAGTCTGTCTCTATCTGATGTGATTTTTTTTTGGTGGTTGTTCTCTGATTTTTCAAGTCCCAGCTACTGGTTCTATGCACAAATGCAATTTTGACACAAATACAGACACATGCTGTGTTGGTTCTTTGGTATTCTGAATAACAGAAGCAGTTACATTGCTGTTGAAATACTTCACCTTAGCACACAGTACTGCTTCGAGGCAATAATTTGAAAACCAGTAGTCATGGATGGAAATTACCCCAGCCTTGACTGTTCACCCACTGGCAATCAAACCACATGCAGGTTTTAGAAGCTTTTTCCTATAAACTCTTCTTTCTCCAGGCAGTTATCATGATTTGGCCATTCTTGTTTCTTGGCAACTAGAATCTTTGCTTTTAAACTTGTTCTGGTTCATCTTGGTTTGTAAACTTTTATTCCCCAGAAAATGCAGTCATAAGCAGAAGAGATATAAAATAGAGTCTTATCTGCATTCGACTAGATTCAGTTAATAGATTGGAGCTACATAAAGTAATCTAGTGGAAAGAAGGGACAACTTCCTGAAAGTATCTGGAGAAAAAAATAAACTGTAGGATCAGTTTGATATTGGGAAAACAATTATACAGATTTTTCATGATCTTTTCTAAGAATCAGTAGATGGTATGGGTTGGCTTAACTGTTGAGTGGTGCTGCTCCTGCTTGGAAAGCCAGCATAACATATAGGCTGTGGGTGCTAGATGAGGAATCTGAAGAATAGTACCAGGGAGAGCAGGGACCGGAAGGCAGCTGCCTACAGAATTAAGCTTCTCTGTCCAAAAAAACCCCAAACCCTCACTTCATCATTTGATTAAATGCTCTATTTCAATATGAAAACAGAGAAAAACAGAGCAGAAGAGAAATTTAAGATCTTTGCTGAAAAAGGAACATGTTTCCTTTTAATGCTACTCAAGAGCAGATACAGATCCTGCTATAATGAAATATCTCATGTTTGTAATACCTGCTGGAGCCTCACAAATACCAGCCAGCTACTGCGCTAGTACGCAATGCTAAATCTTTTCATATTTGCTTATTAGTCCCATTTTGTCCAGCTTATCTACGTATGAGTTCGTATTGCAGTATCAGATACAGATTTCTCCATTACTTCTGAATTTAAACTTAACATTTGGACTAAGATACAACTATTTCTATTATCACTGTATATTTTCAATACTAAGAACATGAGTTTGCAACATCTTGTTTTAACCTACAAGCCACAGATTGAGTGTAACACTCTTTCATCATTTGTATCTTCTGGGGGGGTCTGCAGTAATTGCTCCTACTGTTAATTTTTTCCTTAGACACCAGAGCAAAAATAACAAAGACACAAGTAGATTATTACATACTGAAACAAGCAAAAAAAATTCCAAGATTCTGACAGAGAGTGGTCTTAGAGCTGTTTCATGTTTGCTTTTGAGAATCTGCTGCTGTATACTGGTTTCTGGAGCTCAATATCCACATGCAATCTTCCTGGCCTGTATGGGCAATCATAGCACTTCATTGTCCAGTGCTATCATTACAATATTGTTATCATCTGAGCTTGAGTCTGACACTTTCTCTAAGACCTTTCAAATAACCCCTTTACCAGGCTTCAGTACCAAACCATTCAGGGCAAATCTCTGCTTTGTGCTTGTCAGCCTTAATAGACTGGATGTCACTTTTGCCTGTAAAAAGTGCCCGCTCTTCAGCTGTCAGTCAGTCCTTGCGGTGTCAGCCGAGAGCGTGGCTGGAGCCGCTGGATTAGAGGGTAGTTACCATAGCTGTCAGATTACTGACAACCTGACACCCACATCCCCAACTTCCTTTGACTGTATTTGGTTTCCATCTCGCTCCTTGGACCTTTCTTAAGGTGGATCCATCTGCTGGAGTTAAACAAATAAATGTTGTAGCCACCTGGGAAAGTTTTGTTCTTGTCTCCGATTCCTCTTTCAGCCTGGTTTGCCTTTTGCAGACACACATCATCAAATGCGCTTTGCAGAACTTTTTGCTAATTTACAAGGGGAGAAAATAAATTTTCTCTGGTCTCTAAGTTAATGGCATTATTATTTGAAATCATGCCTCTGTTTGGAGGTGTTTTAGTTGTTGATATCTACCTTTAGTCAAAGGTGCTGTGGGGTTTTACATATTTCTCCACATATTTTACATGTACTCACCACCCCGCACTTTCAATGCTTCTTCAGTTCTACTCTCAAAAGGTTACAGACTATGCAATTCTGTGAATAGTTTACAATTATTGGAAGTAGCATGCATTATACCAACACTTTATAGAACTTGCCTTGTATTTCACATTCCACAGTTGACACGTATGTTTCTCCTATTTTTAGAACTTAAAGTAGGACTAAGCAGAAAAAAAATAAATATAGTATTTAGGAGCAGAAACAAACTCACACTCTTTGGCTGTGTCTTCACTTCGAGGGACATACTTGAAACCAAACCGCTTGAGTTCATTCCCTTGCTGTTACACCTCCCAAGGGACATGTCCTGTAGCTCTATTCTAACCATGGCTAATTGGCGTAAATCATCTATATTCTGCATGTAGTTGATCTCAGCCAGCTAGACTGAGCCAAAGACCGGTTTTGCTCTCTTCTGTTTGGATTACAAAGAGAAATACCTATTGTGAATAACGCCTTTGTAAGCTTTCAGAGAAGTGAAGAACACTTTACTAAGAGCCATCCCTGTGACGGAAGATAGCACACAAGGCAAGCTGGCAACAATTTGTATTCATACCTCCCCTTGCCTATGTTTAAAATGTAAATTTCTCTGTAGAAAAAAAAATCTAACTCTTCAACAATATTTTTTAAATTCAGTTACTTGTTTCAAGATAATTGCAACTTGTCATATAAGCCTGGCCACAATATTTTTATCTCATTATATGAAATTCTTGTGGAAACAGTTCCATGTAGGGGAGAAAAGGTAGCATTCCCTCATTGACACTAAGTATTGTGGGTTAACCTACTTCTCAGCACAAAAGGGAGAGTATCCAGATTATAATAAACACTGTTCTTTCCATTTAGGAGTAAGTGTGGTGGTTGCATTAAAATCCAGCACGTGGCAGGTAATTTGCAATATGCTGGGTATTTGAGGAAACGTGTAAGGGCATAACACGCCCCTCACAGAAACCCGAGGGACTGGCTTGTGAAGTTTGGAGAGATGGATTTCATTCTTTCCTGCCCCACTGTTAGCTCCAAATCACTTTGCTCGGTGCCATACGTACAGCAGTCACAGACTTGCCAGCTAGCTCTGCCTAACTGCATTTTCAGTGGTCACCCATGTGTGTGTTCGACTGCATGGTCTCTCTGCTGCTTCCTGCTGGCACACTTGTTCTTTGGGTTCTTGCAGTTTCGGTACACTTGGGTGTATCACCCCATAAAATTCATAAGATATATCGTATCTTCATTAGCTGCTGAATAAGCGCATACCAAACAGCTTTTTCAGAAAAGATCAGAGAACTGGAACATGGCAAGAATTCTTTGGTCCAGATGAAACCTGCCTGACCCTTTGTCTCAATTTCTAATTTGCAATTCTTCTATAAGGTTGCAAACACAAATAGCTTCTTTTTTTTGTAAAATGCAAATTTAAACTCTAAGATTGCTTATACCTAATGAGCTTTACAGAGATACTATTAGCTCCTCCATAAACAAGACTGCCTCAAATTTAGAACTAAATTTGAATTTTTCTTTAGATAGAAACTACATTATGATGCATGAACTTTGCTACCTTTTCACATTTCTTTTCAGTGTTTTTCTTCTTATTACATTTCATGCTTGTGTAGCTATTGCCTTGCAAGGCAGACAGATGTGATTATGGATACTCCACACCTCATCTAACCTTGCTATTCAGAAAGGCAGGCAGCAGTGGTTTTCTGCCTGGAACCAGAAGCCGAATCATCTAGAGACCAGCACCTCCAGGAGCGACAGCCTCGGTGCCAGACAGCCTGGAGCAGCTGCTGCAGGACTGGAACAGATAGTAATGTACCCTATGACAACCATCTTCTGGGTTAGTATTGCTCTGTAAACAGGTACCGTGGTAACTACTAGGATACAGATAATTATCGATATGGAGCGCAATGGCAGTCTGTTTGCGAGGAGGGGAACTAACGGAAGCCAATAGTGTCAGAAGTTCAATACATTACTAAGCTATTTTCATTAACGGACTGATTTCTGGGCTGTTATCACTACGTTAAAACAAAGAGAGTTAAGCAAGCAAACCCAGGGGTTTGTTGCATTTGTCACACGTTTTTCCAATTTGTATGAACTGCCACCTCAAAACACATTATTGAAATACTTTAATTTCCAAAGTTTGCCAGTGTTCCAAATGCCTTTATACTTCTTCCCAAGTTCCAGACACTTTCCTCAGTTCTACGATGGGGACCTTGCTGCACTGCAAACTGAGCCAAAACCTAGAAACATCTTCAGGATTTGGCCTTTTGGTCTTGCCGTAAAAGATACAGCACTGTCACTTCCCAGCCACATTACTGGAACGTGGCATGCCCTCAAGGAATCAGTTAGGGGAAAAGATAGCAAGTACCTCCAAATTAGTGACAAGGCTTCAAGAACATGCATGGGGATTTTTTTCTTTTGCCAATGTCTACCATGATAAGCCAACTTTATTTAAATATATTTAAAATATTTCTTATAAATCTAGAGGCTCTCTCAAAACATTGCACTGTAATATATTTTTAAGTGAAAAGGGGGTTATAAAAATGCATTATTAATCCAATTCAGCTCAACAACTGTCAGAAATGTCATACCTAAATCCATTTGCAGAAATTAATGCATAATATTACCCAGTAGATAGTAAGGCACAATTCACAGTAGTGGGTAAATCCCTGTTTGAACAGATGGGCTGAAATGTTGGGACATCAAGCTGACTAATTTGGGTACCTCCCAAGTAACCTCCATAACCATGGGTGTGCTGTTATTTTTCTCTCTCACTGCCAGGTACAGTTACAGAGCAAAATCCAGCAGTGCTCTTCCATCCGCCATGCACAGCACCTGGACATCATTCACAGAATTAACTAACTCGAGGGAAGAGCTCTGCAGATGACAGCCACACCTTCCCCTTCCAGATGTGAGGAGGAGGAGGTATCATATCTCTTACGTATGACAAGTCTTCAAACCCAACTTGAGACACATCACTCCTCTGCTTGGGAGCTTTCAGGGAATTTTTGGCCACTCTCCAGCGTGAGGGGCCGTATGAACTCGTGACACTGTTGGTGAAAAGTGCCATAGTGTCACATACTGACTGAAGCCATAATTCACGTGGAGACTGATGGGGTAAGCCTCTCCCCATTGAGCCCTTCACCAGCAGTGCTGCCTCTATAGGTAACCACATAATGCAAAGTGGGGATGGGAGTTCACCTCCACTGTCTCTGCAGAGGTGGCAGTGCCAGGCTTGGTGACAAGCGGAGAGAGGAAGGCTCTCACCCCGTTCCCAGAAGTTCTCTTAACCACTACCATTTCCTGACCAGTATTTTGCCACAGGGGCTTGGAAGGCTTTGAGGACAGATCCCCAGCACCACAGTGCTTGGTTCTGCTGCTGCTATGTACGTGACTGCCTCGGTTTCCCAGCAAGCCCAAGGAGAAGCCCAATGTGAAACGATTCTCTTCAGCCCTTGGAGGAGCGAGCACTTCAGAAAAATTAGGCACGTGTTTGGTGACAGCAAAGTCTGAGCTTATATTCGAGACCTAAAAAGAAACCAAACAAAAAAAACCCCCAAAACCCACCACAATGCTTTTGTTAAGAAGCATCTACTGCACTCAGTAGTTAATAATTTTAAGCTGTGGGATCCTGGTTTATAACTCTCTGTTGCAATGCCCAGTGTATATTTCTTTTGCAGAACACTACTGGCGAGTATAACATTAACAGATTGCGTTCAAAATTTCTTTTTCTCTTTTTTAATAAAGGTTTGTGAGTTACAGAAGTGCAAAACATGCTTTAAACCTCTTAATTTGTTTTGTTTACTTCTGTAGCTGAAAAAACAGCCAATTGTTTTTAATTGGTTTAAAAAAAATATTGCTTGAGGCAGAAACCTAGAAAACCAATCTTCTGTCTGGAGTAAATTTTTACAGCTGCCTTTTAAACCTCTGAAAATAGGGTTTATAATGGAAGTGCTGACACAACCTTATCTACAATATATCAGTGTGAACTGTACCGCTATAATAAGCGGTTATTATGTATGTGTAAAAATAATGAGAGCCAGTGTCTGAGGAGAGTTAATGTAAAATGCTAAGCAATTGTGGTTGGTTACACAGTATAGGTTAATATTCCTTCATATAGCTACACTTTTTCCCCTTTTGTCCTCCAGAACTCCTAATGAAAATTTTGATACCTGACGGTAATGATAAGCAGCCATTCACACGTCCTTTGTGTCAAGGCTAGAGCATTAATGCTTTCCTTCATATAACATTTTGCATAGCCTAAAGCATCTATTAAAATCCTTTGTAAAATTCATGAAACAAAAGTGGTGGGTTGAGTCTAGTGGGAGAGCAAGTAAGGTGCTTATTAGCAAAAAGTCAAAAACACAGGGCCAATTACAGATCTGAACAAGAAGGGCTACAGAACAGCATGGGGAGTAATTCTTTCTTCAGCCCAATGGGTTCAAGTGAGAGGCAACCTAGATAAAAATATAGCAAATATTCTAAGCAGTAATTAAACTAAAATGTTTGGAGTTAGAAACAGCTCTATAACAACTGAAGGATATGCTCAAGTAAAACAATTGTCTGGTCTCACATAGATGCTAAATTGGAAGGATTTAAGACTGCTCCCTAAAGGAACGGCTAAGGGGTAGTCAAGAGGAGCCGTGAGCTCAGGAGATATGTAAAAAATCTGTTTGGTATTTCAAATGTTATAAATTAGATAAAAAATGAGCTTTTCTACTGAACAAGCAACATAAAACTGAATAAACCACAATAAGATTGCCCTTTTTCTGTTATAAACTTGACATTAAGCCTGTCATGTTCAATGACAGCCTAACAGACCTCATTCTTTACCCTTTGGAATTTGAAAGATTGGCAGATGTCATGATTTCCTTAACATAAAAGACCTTGCAGATAATGTTCACCACACATACTTTTAGTTTCATAACTTCCTCCCCTACTTCCAGAATCATCGGGTAAAATTTCCAAATAGAACTTGAGATTTTTCTCTGGTCAATAATTGTTTCTGACCCCGAGGAAAATCTTTTATTGACAAAGGAAAAACGTGACATGGGCAGCAATTTTTATGATTTGCTTTACTAGTGCAAACATGCCCTTACATTCATAATAATGAGCTGCTTTGCACAAAACAGCTCATTATTATGAGCAGAGGGGTATAATATTGTTAAGTAAGCTGAGTCAAAGCAGAACTAGTTGAGGCTAGATCTCAACTGGAAGCAGTTTTCCCTTTAAAACATACCCCCTCCCCTTTAAAATCTTTTGAAAAAACACACACTCTTATTTTTTAAAAATTGGAATGTGGTAAGAATCACAACTGGCATTTTCTAACACTTGGTTGGTAAACTTTATGTGTTGTTATTCATTTACTTTTCAATGTAAGAATTGTTCCAAGATGTTCTATAAGTCAGGGTCATTATGCAACTTCTTAGGGGGTCACGCTTTATTCCTGTGAATCTGAGAGAGAATTTAACACCTACTTAAACAAGGAAATCCTGGCCCTGCACTTTTGCAGCCAAGCAGTATTGAAATGCAACGGACCTGCTGCACCATGTGGTGGAAGGGAGGGAGGCAGGCAGGCAGGGGAGATGCTGCAGAGGCTTCTGCAACCTGCCACGCGCAGCCAAACTCTGCATTCGCCTTCCCGAGGAAGTGTCTGGGGCTGACCAAGGGAAGGGCGGCAGGGCGGGCATCGGCTCACCTGCTTCACGGTCAGAAAGCACCACAGCTTGTAGGAGAGCTGCCACGCACCCGTTTCCTGGAAAGCAGTGTTGTGAGGAGGTCCAGTAAGTGCCCTGGCTTTCAGGGTGGTCAGGATTTCATCCCTTCTGCTGACAATCAGGCCACACCTTCACGCTTAGATTTTGTCCAACCTCTCTCAAAATCAGTCTCTTCTGTCTGCAGTCTCACAGCAGCTCTCTGCACTTCAAATGCATTTGTTAGCGCTGTGGAAGTTCCCGTTCCAGAGGAAAGAGTGAAAAAACTCTTCCCTTGCGACAGGTTTACCCCTTGGGAAGCTGCATCAGCCTCACCAGCTGCTCTCATCCAAGCAGACAACTGTCTCAAAACAGACACAGCCGCCCAACTTGCCTGCAATGGTACTTAGCTAGATAAACAGATGCTATACGGTGCCTCTGGTGTGCACGAGCCTGTCTGCAAAATACTGGCAGCTCAGCTAGATCTCCTACATTCAGGTATATAAATACTACATTGCCAAGCGTCCCAGGATTGATAAGTTTTAGGGCAAGCTTTTAGAAAGGCCATCACCTCCAATGTCAGGAACTGCTACCAAAACTTTCTGTGTTTTTAAATTCAAATTTGCATTACCTTATTGGCTAAACATACAAATTCCATTTAAATCTAACTTCTAATTTGTGTTCTGAAGAGAAGTGACAACTTTTCACAGTCAAACTTTAAAACTTTTTTTAGTGTTAAGCAAGACAATATTCATCAAACAGACAATTTTTTATTTTTTTAAACCTAGACTCATGGATAATTGTGATCATATAGATCTCAAACAGAACAATTAGCCTCAGCATTAAAGATGTGTTTTTAAGCAGATAATGGTTGCAGCAGTGAAGTTTAAGCTACTTCTGTTTCAAAAGCTGGCAAAATGTGTTAATGTAGCATAATCAATTAAAGATACTGTAACATGTCTTCCCTAGTCAGTAGCTATAATGTCATAAAATAATCTATTTATTACTATTCCTAATTCTAATACGTTTTACTAGAGAGATTTGGGGCCTGCAGATTTTCACAAAGGGAAGATTTTTGAAAGAAATTGTTTCCCAAATGGTCATACTATAGCAGTTTAGCTACTACCTCTTCAAACTTAGAACGGTCTAATTAAAAAAAAGATTGTTCAAGAAGCATATAGCATGGATGACATAATTGCACTAGAATAAGGAAATCAATCGAGCTGACCAGCCTTTCACTCCAGCTAGCCATTTACATACATTAAAGTCACCATGTTGATAGGAGTAGCATAAATATGATTAAATGTACTAGACATTATATCCAAATAAAAAAAAAACAAAACAAAAAACACAAAAACAAATCTCTGAAATTATTCCAAATACAGCATCAAGAGAGTCTTGTGGTTTGTGTTTGCAAAATGATATTTCTTAAAATGAGATTTTAAAAAAAATACATAGCACTAAACAGATAAAAAAATTTCAAAGCTCTATCTCCCTGTAGTTTCACTAACATGTTAACCTACTTACAGCAATTAGTGCTTCATTAGTAAGGCTAACTAACTGTTGCTATGCCCTGTAATGATTTGCCAGGTTTTCTATATACAAGTGCATAATCAATGTTTTCCAATTACTGCTATAGTGCAACCACTATTTCAAATAAACTAGATAATAATACAAACCCATTACTGAATCTGAAGTAGCAGAGGCATTTAATTGCAAGGCAGTTCTTTTCAGCTTTTAAAATTTTTCACACTAATGAAGTGTCATACAAAAAAGTTGTATTGATTTTTCCACCACATGGCTTCAACCACAAATATGTAATTATCCCTTTTATATCTAGCAAGGGGATTAAAATAATCTATAGTATATAGCCTTTACTTATCCCTGATGGGTCTAGTAGTACTTTTACCCTTTTCAAAATATGCAGCTTTTTGATGAATGAACTTTTGGTAAAATGTTGCTTTATCTGCTTCATATCTCTACATTTTTGAAGCCAGCTAGCATGCGAGGATTGGAATTTTAAGTCCTCAGTTCTACCACCGGCAGAGGAGAAGGAAGCCTGATCCTGCAATGCTGAAATGAGGACAGGGCTCTGCTGCAGAGTCAGGCCACAGCACCGAGCTCTGGTCCTCTTCCCCACCTCAGCAGTCCCCATCAATTCGCTTAAGTGACCAGGGAAAGGATTTGGCTCATTACATGACTTTTAGTTAGCGTTTTCAAATTCTTCAGAGAGGATAGCAGTTCGTGTGTAGCGCTACTGCCAGAGAACTACATAGCCGTTGTATTACGTGGGCAGATACAAGCTGATCCACCCGTTTCGCCTGAGCTCCCAGGACCTCCGCAAGCAGAGCATCCCCTCCACCAGCAGGGCTTGGTGGCCAAGTCTTTGACAGGAATGGTGGGACCAAACCTAACACCTAGAGCATTTAGGATTTCTTATTTTCTCAGCACAGGTTGGGTAACATGATTTAATATACTATTGTAGAAAAAGATGCAAATTACATCAAAGGAGCTACTGTTCTAACAGATGAGGCCAAGGCAACGTGATAAAAATTAACTTGTTTTCATGGACAGCGTACAGATTACTTTTTTCCTTAAATGCTTGGAAAGAATTCCAGCTTGATTTTAGTATTGTTTCTATTAAAGCAAGTCTACAAAATGCTTTAACACAGATGGAAGCTAGAAACCCCATGCAGAAAAGTAAAAACGGAAACCCAAACTGGAACACAGCTTTAACATGGAAAAGGTCCACATTCTTCACATTACTAGGGCCAAAGCTGTATCTCCCAGTAGTTTCACTAACATGTTAGTTCTTCCAGATATGTTGGAATTCATTGACATTTCCTGGCTTTCTGTATCTTGTGGAATATGTATTTTAAGGGGAAATTTGTGCAACTCATACTATTTTGAGATCATTACACATTAAAACTAGCTAGATATTTAAAAAAAACTTATACATACATGTTACTCTTGGATAAAATATAGAACTGTAGTAGAGCCATCAAATGAGAAATATTTTTGTAGCGGTAGGTATCTTTTTTCCCTAGATTTTTATTTACAAGGAAGTAATTTAGGGCCAAGTATTGAATATCACCTAACTAATCAGATAAAGAAACCTATCTATGGCTGTTATTAAAATCTAATTTAATTAACAATAAATACATTTAATAGACCACTTTGAAAAGCTCTAAGAAAAAGTTGAAACTTGCAAAAACCATCTTAAATATTAGCAAGTATTTAATATGTAAAAGAGAAAAATAAAACACAAGTAGTGAAAGCTTGAAATATTATAACGCTCATTTTTTTCCCAAATAGATACAGATTATTCCTGGCAGTATCTATATGCATTACAATAATTCTTCAGTAGTACAGTGGACTGGAAAATTCCATGGAAGAATTAATATTTTTAACCATAATAATAAAAATTTCAATGAAACACAAAACTGTCTCATCCAATTAATGCAGAATAAAGCTGTTCTATGATTTTTAATACTGCAGACCTCTCAGTGCTGTACCTTGTACTTTTTCAGATAGGTCAGTTGCATGTTTCCCTTTTTATTTTTATCGATTTCAAAATACTCTAAAATACTTCTGTGGTCATCACAAAAAGTTTACAATAAGACAATTCAACATTATATCTTAGTTCATTTCTTTGTTCTTCAGCATGCAGTAATAAAGGGATAAAAATAATTATATAATTCTTCTTCAATTACAATGCATTATACGTCACTTACAAAGGACAATGACTAAAATTGTAGGCAAAAGTAAAAAATTGTTTCCTCAGAAGAGTTTAAGAAGAAAATATACATGTGCCTTGTGGAAGTGTGTTTCCAGGATAATAAAAGGCCATTACCTTGACCGTTGACATGAAGCCATCAGAGTCATATTTATTGATGAAACTTTCAGCTCCCAATCTGCTGCACTGAATGAGCATCATACAGCTGTCAGCAAAGGCAGAGCATAGAAACAGTGATAGCTTGTGACATTTTCCTTTCATAATTTATGAAAACAAAATACCTTAGAGATTGTAGAACACAAGAATAAAAATTTTAGAGTAGTCCCCTTAAATAAAAAGTCCCGAAGATATATATTTTAACAGGTTATCTCTATTAACAGAATAATTTGCCTGTAAAACTGAGGATAGCCATGCAGAATCAATTGATAATCCTCAAATAATATACTCTATGCAAAAAGAAATGCTGCCACACCACAAATAAACATCAAGTAAGAAAGAGCTAAAATGAGTATCTTCAAAGTAATCGTGCTGTGAGAATGCTTTGGGGTTCTTTACAGGGGAATAACTTTAAAACCTTTTTTAAATCAATATTATTAATAAAATGTTATTATAATTAGCATCATTTCAGAGGAATTAAGAGACAATTACATGAGAATTTAAGTATTATAATCTCAAAGTGAACATTTTTCAATATTAAAAAAGCCATTTGCACATATTAGAAACAAGGAAATGGGGAATATATCATAATACATTGTGTATCTTTTACCTCTTCATTTCATGCTGCTTGGACAAGCTGTAAAAATGAATCCGCTTGAAGTTTCTCGGGCACAAGTACTTTTGCTCACAAACCAAGTCAAAATCTTTGGATACCAATACCCACTATACAGCATCCCCTTCAAGCTGGACACTTCTGGCACCAGATAAACTGGGGAATCTTACAGCACTCCTGCCAACACCCCAGTTCAGGATGCTCAGCGTATGCCTCCCACTGCTTTGCCTGCCCATGAAGATTCCCTTCAGCAGGTTGAGGAAGCATTAAAACCTGGTACGTGCACAGTAAATATCTTTTCCATATCTTTCTCCTTGTGCTTTTTGCCCACCGGCTGCCACCAGGCAGGAGGAGACTCAGCACTCATGGCAGGATGCAATTTCTCCCATCTATGACCCAGTTTGGGATACTGGATATTTTAGATACTTGTGCATATTTCCGATTAGCTGAGACTTTCCACCCTTGAAAATCCTAAAGGGAGAGCTGTGTGCAGCTACCGCTGCTTGGCAAAGCTTTGGCGGCAGTTTTGGGGGAAAGAGCTGGATATCATAATAATGTTTATTCTCCAATTTATTATACCTGATGCACATTTTAAAACTATCCACTAGACTACGACAGGCATGTTAAAAACATACTTGTGGAAAACTGAGCATTTTAACTTTTTGTTCCGACTCCTCTCGACAGGTGGGAGTGGGAGGTGAGCACCCCCCGGCCAGCATCAGCCCTGGAAAACACCAGCCCTCACAGGGGAATGCATTACGGACAACTTCCTTACCCCTCCTGAAGAGCATACCAGGGGCTGAGTGACTACCAGGGAACAGGTGACACAGAGATCAACTGTCGGGACTCATTTTAAGAGCAAACGGGCAGGGTCGGTGCATGAAGCAGGGCGCTGAAGGGAGTTTGGGGCACGATAACGCCAATGGTGCCGTGCCGTTCCAGTGAGCGAGTCCGGGGTTCCCCCGCACACGGGCCAGGCTGCCTCCCTACGCTGCCCCTGGGGACAGGGAAGTGGCTCTTCCCATTTTAAAAATTACTTTGAAAAAGATACCAGGCAAAGTAAGAAAAAAATAACTTGTATCAAATTGTTTTAAACTGAAGCACAAAAAAAAAAATCTTAGGCTTTTTTTTTAATATGGGATGCTTCTTTCTAGTTCAGTTTTCCAGGGAACAAACCCAGCTGTCTCCTCTTTCCCCATTTCATCTCCCCCAGTTCAGCAACGGGGCAAAAACCTGGTGTCGTTTGCATAGCTCTTCTCCTGGTGGCAGACATTCAGCACTAACCTGGTTAATAAAAGATGATATAAAGTTGCTTTCAAACATCACACCGGTCTCTTCTACAAGATTAATAGCTGCAGCAGGAAGCAGTGGTATCTGCAGATGAGAGAGGAGGCTTTTTACAGCTACAGGCACGTGACGGATCTGGGAGGTTTCTTGGCGCCATAGGAAAACCACTGCAGAGCAAGGCGACGCATGCCCATTCCCTCTGCGGCACCAGGACCCTGCAGGGGCAACGGCGGAACGGGGGGTCGGAAACAAACCTCCGTGAACAAGATGAAGGTAGGCAGGCTGTACCAGCAGGCTCGGTTCAATGAAGAACGGAGCATTTGTATCACTTGAGGATTTGGCCTCGAGCCTTAAGGCCGTCAGCAGAAAGTTCAGCACCATGCCGCTGCTCAAAGGGAAGAGTACCAAAGTCATTAAAAGGATGATTAGCCTTCCAGCAGGTCAAAAATAATGAATCAATCCACATTTGTAAAGCATTATGGCCAGAATGTGAAAAGGCTTTATAAACTGATACACTGTGGACTCCCAGATAAAACCTCTTCTCTCTGTCTGCTTATAATCTTCTTTGGATTTGTTCCTTTTCGTTTAATAGAGACCTAAAAATTAGATCTCTTCTTTGTAGTATTTTATAATAATCTCTGAAGAAGCAGTTACATTTTAAGGCAAAATGCTAGAAAAGGTGAGTTCAGAAGAGCTTCAAAAAAAAAAAGAGGAACTGTGAAGGAAGCTGTAAAAGTACTGTAAATTGAATATTTACAATCACCAACCTGTGCATTGAATAAAGCCTTTTTTAAAACCAGGATAATTTTGATAAGGACTTAAAAAAATCACTACTACACAGTGATACATTGAACACAACTCAGCCTACTGAGGAATGTTGTATAGAGTGAATGAGGAATATTTGTTTATACCTGTGTTACTTAGAAGGATTAAAAGCATGCTATCATAGTCTAAGCAACTGCAAAAACTATCAAGTTTTCAAGTAAATTTCAAGAGAAAGAGTCAGCAAATATTGTATGCATGTCTGTATAATATGTTTTAAGGCTTACCTACGTATGTGACAGCACAGAGCAAATTAGGCAGCCAGCTCAGAGTCCAGCAACTAGTTGCTCTGCAGATGTTCTTTACTTCATAGGCAGTTTAAGGTCTTTTTGAGACCAGAGTAAGAACTTCTTCATCTACAAGTCCTGCGTTAGACATTAAAAAAAAAAAATAAATAAATTCAAGCTTAACAGAAGTGTAAGTCAAAT
The DNA here is from genome assembly GCF_000737465.1 of Haliaeetus leucocephalus. Classification (NCBI taxonomy): domain Eukaryota; kingdom Metazoa; phylum Chordata; class Aves; order Accipitriformes; family Accipitridae; genus Haliaeetus; species Haliaeetus leucocephalus. The sequence continues at coordinate 10,548,341 of NW_010972437.1, read as the reverse complement.
GCTGAAATTCTCTCTTTTAGCCTCTTCATTGGTAAAACTCTTAATTAGGTCAAATTCTGAGATGCAACAAACATCTGGCAGCCACAGTGGTTTGTCCAGCGTTTGTGCTCAGCTCCCCTCTGGATGCGGCTCCCTGGGAGCTCTGCCAGAACGGCCACTCTGAGAGGTGTTAACACCTAGAAATTACAGAGGCATTTCTAACTAACCCTGCAAACCATACCTGTTGCGTTCGCGTGGGTATGCATGGCTTGGGTAAATAACAATTTATGCCAGACTTTTTTCCTCTTGTGACTTTAGTTTTGATATCACATCATGATTCAAAGCCTGGTGCACCATAAATTTTCTCCAAATGTGTAGTAATTCCTTGGCGCAGTCTAAAGTTATGATTCATTTATACTGGAGTGACAGCATAATACCTAGGTGTCAAAATCCATTAAAACCGTTCAATGTCTTCTGTTTATTTTTAGAACCAATTGAGACTTAACTGATGGTGAAAAATATACAGTCAAGTGTGTTTACTTCACCTTTACAAAGAATCCGTTATAGTCCCAATTAATTTGTTATTCCTGTCACAACAGGTACTGGATACTTCAAAACTGTCATTACCGTTTCTCTTTCTTTTGCTTTTTTTTTGTGTGAAGGCTTCTGTTTATTTTTAACCCATTAGTAGGTAAGGGGGTTTTTTTTGTAAAATAAGGAATTTCACATCATTTTCCATTTTAATTGAAATGTGATGAATAAATACATTTCCTACCCAACTGAATTTTTTGTGCTCAAATTTCTCTCTTCCTGTCATGATCAGGTGTTTTAGTGCTGCATTTAATGACCATCCACAGGATGATACATCTTGTGCATTGGTATGATCGGCCAGAAATTAAAAATATGCTACATGACAGTTACAAGCACCAAAATAGTTCTTAGTATAAATCCAGAGCAGCTTTTGCCATATGAATTGTTAACAGTACATTTTTGCTCATAGGAAATTCAGAACAGGGTTTCAGGAAAAAAACAAACAAACAACAAAAAAAACCCACAGAAAACCATACCAAGATGGGTGCTAAATCTAAGAGCCAGGCATCAATGAAAAAGTAATCAGCAAAACCTAAGAAGAGTTCTCTGCAAATAGCTGTAAATGTATGTGTTAGAGAAAGGGCAAACGAAATACTGATGTCAGAATTGGTTTTACCCAGACCAAAACCAAAGCAGGAACACAATGTTGGGGGAAAGCAGTCACGGAATAAAACAAGTATGTTAGGAGTTGAATGAAAAACTAAGTGTGCATGCATACGCTGTTCCTGATGCTAATCTGCAGTGGGTGCTGCCTACAGCAGCCCCCATCACGCTTGGGGGGGGTAGGCCCACCGCCCTCTCCGCCCCTTCTCCCTCCGGGCAGGGAAGCGTTTAGGCACATCGCAGGCGCTTTGCACCTCCCTCCCCGCCAAGGAGGCCAAAGCCGGCCGGCCCCGGTCGCTGCCCTGTGCTCCAGCAAGGAACACAACCCGGCGCTCACAGGAACGAGACAGGAAAAGTACAGCACGACTCAAGACCTGTGGCTAAGGATGCCAGCCCGACGACAAGCCAAAGCCAGGGAATCACCCCCTCATCAGTTGAGAAACTAATGGGATAGAGCTCTGGCGTACGTATTGTAGTTGATAGCTTTACAGCACCTAGAATCATTTCATTTTCTGGACAAGCAAAATACAGGAGTATAACTGAGTACAGAATTTGATATTACTTAAACGCATCATTGCTGACCGCACCGCTGCCCCAGCAGCATGGATTGTCATTCATTTCTGAGGCAGGTTAGCTCATTTGAAGCAAAATGAGACATCACTTTTTTTTTAATTCCGTTATAAGGATTTTATTACAATTTGGGTGATTATACTCTGTAGTCATAACTATGTAAAATTAAGCATAAATAGCTTAAGTGACTCGTAGGAATTAGAAATTAAATAGGCCTATTAGAGTAAGTCTATCTTCCCATCATTATATTATGCTATCTACAGTATATTTTCCAGAGTTTTGACTTGTTCAGTTTTCAAAGACTCAAGAAATGGAGCTTTCATTATATCTCTTATACAATTGTTCCCTAACTAATAGAACTTATATTTAGGCAAATTTTCGTAATAGATTCACCCTAAAGACTGTATCCGATTCCTGCACCCTTAGTCGTTACACCCTTCTGCTTCTTTTACAAGCTGCAAACCCACGCTCTGCCCTCTCCCACACGAGTTGGTGCTTTAGCTCTTTGAACACAATTTAGAGCTCTTCAGTAGCAACATCGTGTCTAAGCCCTGCAGCCATTGCTGCTGGACACCGGAGTCACAGCGCAGTGGGAAGGACCTGAGTACAAAGCTGTGGTGGGGGTTTTTTGCAAAACCTGTAGGCAACTCCATCAACATGCAACACAGCAAGACCAAACAACAAAGCACCAGAGGCATCAACACAGTTGCTATCACGGTGAGCCGCGCTCCAGGGATTTATGCCTGAAAGTCACAACTTTAAGTCCATTCGTGACCAGGAATAACGTGTCCTACCCTCAGCTAAAGCCAACAGGCCATAGTTGGGTAGACTCAATTCTCATCAGCCAACTCTGCCTTCCAACCCATGCCCTTCCATAAACATGTATTTGTAGAAATGTAGCTATTCCTGTAATAAAGTGTAATGGTCTAGTGAGAATCTCAACTCCATGTGTTAGGGGTGAGGAAAAGGAAATGAAACATTTTGGGGAAAATTGTATTAAATATCACAAAGCAATCAGTGAAACACTGGCAGAAAACCAGGAACATCACACAGATATTATTTTAATAAGCTGAGTACTGAAGCTATTTTTAGAAAGAGTCCTGGGGCTTGCATAAAGACTCATCCAGTTATTGGACTCAAATAGGTCCAAATGCAAATGTTTGGGGCAAAACTCCTCCCTCCTACAGAACAGTTTTCAAACATGTGCAATACCAAAGTGAAGAAGCATCAGGATTCAAATGGACACTTCACCATACAGCTGAATTTTTGGCTGTAAAGCATTAGCTTGCAGGACTGGAATTTTTAAGATAGAACACGTATTTTTCTCAAGAGTGGTGTTTGTCCATGGGCTAAGAGGAGGTTTTAAAAACTGAGGGCATTGGAGGTACTCTGCCAGCTTTCATGTCCTCCCCACTACAAACTTTACCCAGGGCTGGTTAATGTATCTTAAAACACAATACATAGGTGTTCCTCTATGGATTTCCAGGGGTGTTTTACATCTGTAAGAAGTAATTCCATAGTTATGAATATCTAGGTCCATAAACACTATCATCCCACCTTTGAATCTGCTGCAGAACATAGCAATAGAGCCTATTACAGAGGTCTTGCTGGCCTGTAGTTTTAGTAATTAACTAGTGCCAAACTTTGTGGGCACGAGCTGTTCTTTGGTTTTTGTTTGGATATTGCAATCAATGTCTGTAAGAGACGGAGATGTGGAAAACCTATGGAACAAAGGCATTGAGTAAGACCCTAGATGAATCCAGAAGCAATTATTTGGTTACTTTAGCTTTTTTCTCTTCAAGGTACAAACCTTGTGGAAGGCTCTCTCCAGGATTAAGGTGAGCTTTTCTGCAGTTCATTTCATTCACAATGATTTCTCTCTTTTCTAGAGAGGAGAAACTTAATTTTTGCAAGATGTACTTAAGTACCCACTCTCAGCCCATATCACCGATTTCAAGCAAAACATAGTATTTAGCAGCGAGGCATACAGTTCAAATAAAATAAATTCCTGTAGAGATAATTTGTTTGGCCTTTAAGATTATTTCCTGTCTTTGCCAATCTGCAAAGTGATTTTTTTACATGCAAGGAGAAGAGGAACTAATGCAAGCAGAATGGCAGGAAAATATATGTATTTGCAGCAACTGCTACAATTTTGTAACAAACAGGAAGGTTTACTTTAACTTTTAATAAGACCTCGCTTTCCTCACTAATTTTTTTTTCCCAAAGACTTGCTCCAAACTAACACATTACCTTCTCCAGCTTTCGCTATATAAGCTCACAAACAAGCTACAAGGTTTTTTGTGTGCACAGTTATGGTCCATCATTATTAAATGTCTCTTGTTGGATGGAAGAGGTGCTTCATCACAAACAGCCATTCATCAGCACTTGCCAAGGCGGCTCACATCTGACCTCTGCAGCAATAATGCTGCATCAAGTAGGCCAACTACCCAGTTTAGCAGCAGAGCAGGGAGCAGGAGCCGGCTTCAAGATTAAGTGCACTGTTTCAGGTTTCCATTCCCAGGAGCTAGGCGGGTTGATGTTGTATTGATTGCGAAAGTTTACCAGTAAGTATCACAAACAACAATAGCCAGGTCAAGGATCGGTGATGCCTGAATACGAATCCCCCCGGGATGCCGGTGCACTCCGGGCCCAGGCACCGCGATCATGATGGCTGAGTGCAGGTTGAATAAGGTTTACCGGGAAGGGAAGAGTGAGAGCCTGCAGCATGAAATGACATTTAAGCAAGTTACATGTGGGAGCAGAATGAGAGACAATGATGCAATTATACATTCCCTTGTTTCCAACCGCAGCAAAGCCCTGTCATCTCTCAGTGTTTATGTGTTCAGCCAGCCCTACGCTCACTGCACTAAATAGCTTCAGGTACTCAGGAACAGAAGAAGAATACACAAACGCAGGTATTAGTGAGTATAAACTATAGAGAGAACAAAGCAAAAAAATTTCCAGCCATCTGTCTCTTCTACCAGCCACGCAGGTTTGGCATCAGGATCTGAAGAAGAATCTATTTATAAAATACCTGTGGGTTTCTTCTGAAAACATAAAACCCCACAGACTGTTCAAAACCCTGGCTAAACTTGTGAAATAAAATCTTTCTTCTGATGCTGTGAAATTCAGTAGTCAGGATTAAATGGAAAGCCTGTATTTAAACCATACTGTGGCTTACTATATCAAAATTAAAATCCAGACTCATTGGCCATCATCCAGTGTGGAGTCATATCCCGTAGCCATACTGAAAATCTATTTTTAAAGTTTTATCATGTATTACATTAAATGTCTACCTAATAGCTCATACTTAAAACTGGAAGTTATACTGAGATGTTATTTAATACCTGTATTAATGAAACATTTTAGAATAGTTTTTAGTTAAAACACTTTAAAAAAATTCTCGAAAACTTACAGTGAGTTTGTTTTCCAGACACTCCAATTTAACGTGAAATAACCTTCATAAAATACACCATGTGGAATTCAATATCCTATTTAGAGCTGAGAACTTTACCTCTGCAAACTGACTGAACTAGTCCTTATAATTCCCTTCCCAGACAGTTTATTATTTAACAGTAGCAAAACATAGCTATCTGTTCACTAAATATCAAATTGTAGGGGAAGACATGCCAGATAAAAGCTGCCTTTGTCACAAAACACATTTTTTCTACGGTATCAGTAGACCTTCCTCTCCCCAATTTGGGTTACCGTGTATTACACACAGTAACCTTACCTCCTATAGGATGAGACAACTAAACGTGCCTTCTGTGAAAATGAAGGCTCTTTCATCGGTTGACTTTTGCAGATGTAAAACCTGTGTAAAGACTTCTTATGCCAGTGCACTTCTCATTATGCCCACAAAATTCTGATGAGCAAATAAATTGATCTAGTATGGGTTATAAATGATTAGCAATTAGTATTACATCTATCTTACTGACTGACCTGATGAATGCACGTTTATTCACCTGAACACAGTTCTGCATGTGTTACTATGTCTTCCTATGGCAAGCTCCAAGATGAGTTCAAACTGATACAGTCAAAAAAGCATTCTCTCCTCTGCCTTCCATGAAAATATGTGTTCTCCTCTGAAATATAGATAATTACCTAACTCCTTGTTTCACCACTATGTTGACGTTAGAGCAATCTACAGAAATTCCAAAGTCTATCTAGGACTCTAACAGCTCTAAACCTGGCTCTTAATTATCCTGCTTAGAGATTAATTTGCACTTAAAGTGTTTTGCCTAAATGGAGTTTAAACATTAAAAATAAGTGGCAGTAGGGCCTGAGTAAAATTGTTGCATTTAGTATATTTTAACTGTATTTTCCAATTCATCTTTTAATTAATGGATATTCTAAGGCTGTGTGTTATAGGGGTTAAGCTATGGGATAGCTTTTCTTTTGCCTGAAAAGGAAGACAAAATAATTGTCCATCGTGTAACTACAGGAAAAAATGAATAAAACCTGAGTAAAGTGACAATCTTATTATATAAGCAGAAAAAGGAGTATGTTAAAAAAGATTTTAGTACCATGGAAACAAATGTCACTTATCAGATTACAGCACATTGAACTTGACGATGCTTTCATTGTTCAGAAAAATAATATTAGTGTCATTGCAAGTCTATGCAATCACTGAAAGGGTCAATGTATTTAATACAACTATTTTTAACTTCTGTAACTGTAGGCCTCAAACATGAGTTCAAAGTTTTGTATTGGAGACCATATATTTTCACTATACTAGTTCAATGCTGTATAAAAATAATTGAATGAGAGAAAAAAATCTTATGGAATTTATGTTTTCTTCTATGAGTATTCTGGAGTTGTTCTAAAAGGTAAGAGTTAGGTAGGTGAAATGCAGAAAATGCATAATAATATCTTGCTGAAATAAGAAAAAAATTTAAAGATTTCTTTTTTTCTTTAAAGCATAAAGATATGTACTGTAATAAGATACAGGGTAAGAACATCCCTGATAGCTCGATATATTCTGAGATAATGTAAGGATTTGGTTACAAGCTTGCCAATTAATTATATTATTTGACATTTGGGACTAGGTGAAGTCTTGCTGATGTGATTAAACACTATTTTTATCTGCTCTATAGAAGCATTTATACAGAAGTATTTATAATGCTTTCAGTTGAAAAGTGATTGTTACATAAATGTGGTAACAAGACAGAAAGCAAAAATGTGAAACTAACTGTTAGGCTTTAGACAACAAAAAATGCAAGTGCCACAATATGCAGCCCATCTCATCTATATCCTTGCAATTAATAGGAAACAGTTAGGAAATAAGTCTCTCTCTATAATTAGCAGAACACTCTTTCAACTCTATTGGTAAAAGTGCTTAGTAAGCACATTATAACCCACAGGTTTCTGTTAGGATAGTACATAGCACCTGTAGTTTATGAATAACACAAATCCTGCGGCTATGGGGTATAATGTAACAGCCTGGGAAAAAACTCACAGAAACATTTTTTAAAGTGCCATTGGGTACGGATTTTTCTTCACAACTAACCCCTTAAACACGTGCTACAGCAGCAGGGCAGATCTGTGACTATAAAACTCTGTTCTTGCATCACCTTTCTCCATATCCGAGACAGTCGAAGTTTTAGGATGCACTTTGTCTTTTGCTAGACAATACCGTGCAATCCCATGGCTGCTGCTGACCAAAGGCAGTAGGACGCTGGAGTGTAGAAGTGTTATTTTGTCATCATTCTTTCTGCTTATAGGTAACAACCATAAAGCTCCTTCCTCTAGGCTAAGTGTTCATTGTTAGCTGACAAAAGTAATTAAAAAGAAAGAAAAGAAAGAATTTGTGTCTGGGTGCAACGGCTAACTAGCCTTTTACATGGTTTGCACATGACAGCACTGAAGCAACACTTGGTGCCACTGGGCTACAGGCAGTCTAAAAGCTGTCTGAGGGGGAAATAAATAAATAAAAAGGATTTTTGCATTTTAACCACTCATGGATAAAATAAAGTTTCTTTGTCATAGTCAGTTTATCACATTAAGCCTGCATTAATATTTTCTAATCATAGTGACCTCATCCTGCCAGAATGTACCGGGCCCTAATCCTTGCTGTAATGTTTTCTCATTAGCTGCTCAGCATTGGCCACACTGGTTGCAGCAGCTAAGCACTGCCTCAGGCACCACTGGAATTAATTACCAGAAGAAACACTGCTGTTTTGAGTTGTCATCCTGAATTTATCACTTGCCACTTAATGTAACTCATCTGACCTAATACCTCGTCCGTGTCACCGGGGGCTTCGGCACCAGCCCGGGGTGGGTGATGGCAGGGCCGCTGCCAGTCCCCACGTGCCGGAGCAGCCCGGCGGGCAGCTGCTCCGGGCCTGGCTCCAATCCTGCCCCGCAGGCAGAGCGAGCTAACGATGCCCCCAGCAAATTGCAGATTACCCATACGTCATGCTACATCTGAACCCGAGGAGGACTCGGAGCTGAAGCCTGTCCACCTAATGGTCGCTGCTTGGAGACGATGATCTTTCATTTCGCTGGATGGGGCGATGCTAACCATTTGTTTCACTCACGTTACGTTTTCAGAAATAATGAAACTAGCTATTCACATACGGATGAATAAATGGCTCCAGGGGACCTCGCAGAGTTAGGCCTGTGGCATTTTCTTATAAATCGTGAAGAAATCGCTCATTAAATTATTCTCAAAACAGAATGCAAGTCAGTAATATAATACAGGTATGAACAACCTCCACATCCCTCCCCCCACATACATTTTCCATTCGTCTTAGGACGAAGGATCTTTCCAGGGTTTGTATCTTTCAAGTCCATAATAAATGCATTCTTTTGCTTAAGGCAAAAACGTTTATCCAGTGTAAAATACAAGTTTTGCTATGCACATGCTCACATCCTCAAGTCAAAATTTTACCTGTGAAGAACTTGTAATTGCAATTGACCCATTTCACATTTTTCCAACACAAAAGGAATAGCCAGAATACCCACATTTCTGCTGAAAGCTTCCTATTTGCAAGCTCTACTGAAGTGCTTAACTCCATAAGAGATGTAATTTTATTATCACTGAAAACAGGGATGACTCAATGTAATAAGCCAAAAATACCCTACAGATAAGAAGATAAATATCAAAAAACTTGCCTTTTAGTAGCCTTTTAACAATAACTATTCTGAACACGTTTCTTAGACAAAAAGATTTCCTCTTGCTACCACACTGTATACTCAGCACAGTAAACTTAGAGAGATGTATAATGCGATATAAACATTAATAGTTCCACAATTGTGTTTTAGAAAGACTATTTATAGAGAAAATACAAAATGCCTCCCAAAAGTATACTTAGACGTAAGCCACCATAATCTTCTTGCTCATGCAGCAGGAAATCTAATACACCAGCTCAATAAACCTGTAGGAAACAAAGGTTTTATGTAGCATTAAGAGTCACAATATTAAAATACCACATATTACATTCAACTACTCTTACAACACACATTTTAAGAGCCAAGAAAATTAAGTGCCAGTTTGAGAGTAATAATATCATAACATGCAGAAAGAGACTAGAGAAGTACAAAAATATGTGGAGCCCTCATGATGTCTTTGTCACTTCGGTCAGATCCAAACACTTGGTGGTATTGACGTTTTGGGTTATCACCAGAAAATACTGCCCCGACACAGCAGTATTGCCCAGAATGTGCTGCAAAATGTAAATTCTCATCAGCTGACTCAATGTTATTTCAAAATGCATACTTTACCCTTTTTATTATTAAGAACAATAAAGTAATCATTATCATTGATATGTCAGTCAAAATCCAGGTTTGAGTATAGGTGCATGAGAAAATACAGATATGTGTTTGTGAGAATACATTAAAATATGGTATAGACATCATTGACCTTGGGGTGGAATAATCTAGACAATTGATAAAAATACTCATGATTTAGTCACTAAGTCTTTTTGCAAAAAAACTTACGATTATTTTATGAAGGTGGTTTTTTAAATGTTTATTACATGTATTATTTGTATTATCTTATCTGGTAACTACTCCCCAGATTGTTACCAGAGGCCACGCTATGTAGGATTCAACTCCTGGAGGCATGACTCTAGGACTAAAGATAAGAACGAGAACTGGGAATCTCAAAGTTTCCCATTCCCAGAATATAAAGGGTTTGCTCCACTTCTAGCTAGCAGTGAAAGATGCAATCTGTTAACAAATTTTTTTATATACCCCCAAAACCCTAGCTTGGCTTTTACATTTGTTTTCAAGTTCATGACTGGCTACTTAGGAGGGGTAGGATTGGGGAAAGAAGTTGGATGGGGAAGGAAGGAAAGAACGTTTTCCAGCCTGTCACATTTTGTCAATGTTTGCTGGATGGACAGAGCTTTGGAACGTTTTGGTGAAATGGGTTAATAGATGAAGGACAAGTCCAGTGGTCAAGATGCATAGCAAATAAATTTATCATATAATTCACACTTGCACATACTGCTTACATATTTGTCTCTCTAGTTATAACAACTTCTTCCATCCATGCAAGTAAGTGGAAAGCAACATTATTTTTAACAGCTCATAGGAAGACTACAAAGCCCTTTAGAGCATGAAATAAACTTTTTTTTTTTTTAAAATAGGATACCCAATTGTAACTACAAGCGAAATTTAGATAAACACAACATTAAATAATACAGGCTGCACTGTGAAGGTGTAAGTATTCTGTGCTTGTATTTGTATCACACATCTGAAAAAATGACCTTAGGTTTGCATTTGTGGAACCTAAGTGTTTATTTCATCCCATTATTTAATTATAAAAATCCATATTTTAAACTGGAGGAAATATTGGCTGGCGTAAAAAAATTCCTTGCAAGAAGAAAATATACCTAAAAGCAAATTCTGTGTATTTGTTATTGGGAGACTGAGTTTATGCAAGCAATTGTCATGCAAGCAGAGTTGTAAGTAATAATGTGGCCTTTAATGACGGAATGATGGACCTGCCAAACACTAGCTCCTGCCATAGACTGCTTGTATTTCCCTGCACAAAGATGCCCATCTGGGAGTTATTAACATATCCTCGTCAATTCAGAACCTACTTTAACATAATCCATATTTGTTGGAGAAAGTCCAACATCAGCCAGAGAACTGATGTGGCCACGTGCTCCGATGACACATTTCAAGCAGCACACATAAAGCATGCTTGGGCAGCTAAGCAATTCAGAAATGCAAATAGCAAAAGCATTCTTCTTCCTAGATAAAAAGGACAAATCCCTTTTGGCATAACATCTTATACACTTTTAATACTGAACGGAAACAACAGAGGTAGGAAAGGGACAGGTAGGTGCTTTTTCATTGCATTCCAAGCATGCTGACACACTGTCTTGCACCAAAGCTGCTATGTTTCCGAGACCCAAGGAATGCTCTGCTGCGTGGGGGCAGTGGGAGAGAACACAAATTCTCTTACATCAGCAGTATCTCACGCTTGCTTGTATGATACTTATAAAAGTGAGCATTGTTTATTTAAAAGGACCTGAACTCAGCATCAAGGAAGCTTGTCATCAGAAAATTACTTGGTCCTACAGGACAGTCTATCCTTGGAAGCTCGTGTTTTCATAGAATTAGGGTTTTATTGTACTTTATAATTTTGAGTGATTCACTATTTGTAAAACTTTCTGAAGTTTGGACTTTTATTTTAAAGTCTACACTGGTACTTCTGGAGCCTCACTACACTATCAGTAAAAATCCCTGAAACTTCTATGCAGAGGAGATACTGTGTGAGTGCCAGCGCCCATGGAGGACTCGGCACAGCACTCGGATGTACGGTACTCCAGGATGATAACAGCTAAAAACTAAGGCCCTTTTTAACACTCAACTCAATGGAAAGTGATGTTTACTGACTTCAGTTTCTAACTGGATAAAACCCCAGAAACCTCTTTTCCTCCTTTTTCATTCAGGCTTACTTGATTTTGTGATTTCTGGTGTTCAAACTAATATTGCTTATGACCTTTAAAGACCATCAGGGAGATGCTGCTTTTCCCATCACCCAGCCGCTATGGATGGATTGCAACATATGTCTGTAAGCTACAAAAGGACAGTGTAAACAATAGCTTCCCATTAAACTTCAGTTGAACATTAGGACTGCTGTCCAAAGATCATAGTTAAAGATAATTGAAGTGTTACTATATTCCTTTGTGTAGCTCAGTCATGACCCTAATTAATATGTCTAGTTTAGACATGTATTTCTTTAAGTAATGGCTGGTTTTGTTTGGACAATTAGGCAGAGTTGACAAGGAAATTTTCCATCAAACTGGGTCATAAAAAGTACATTATTCAGCATTATTATGAGTAAAACACTATTTGTTACCTGAACTTTACAATACACCATTATCAATCATTACCTGTCATTAAGGTATGTTAACAAGAGATCAAAGAGACAAAGCCAACTTAAACAAACAGAGGTGCAGAGAAGGCTTTTAGACTTGCTTATTTAAATCAGAACAAGTGTAGTTAAGTCCATTGATTAGCTAGAATTTCCTTTCAACTGAAGATGCAAATCAACTAATCACTGCAATCTCAGAGCATCACTTATTCCTTGACACAGATCACAGCTGTGCCCTTTCTGAGAGAAAAGTGGCTAGATGCACCCACTGAAATATGGAAAAATACCACAGGGCTTTCTGGCTGCAAGATTCACTCTTGCATCAGCTCTCACCTAAAATATTAGGTGCTCATTCTTTAAAAATAATCAACAGAAAGAATCTAAAACACAGGGAGGGGCTTTGTTCTGTTTTAAGAGAATCATTTAAAAAAAAAAACAACAAAAAACAAAAACCCAAAACCTGCTGATTCAGCAAATTATTCCAGGCTCATGAGCGAAGTTTCTTAGCTAACTATTTTCATAGCAGTGATGCCCAAGTGTTTGAGTTGTGGAACAGGATCCCTTTATCTTAAGTGCCATGCAATGATCTTATATACAAATACTCAAATACACTTTATGTCAAATAGAGGAAGACCTACAGAGAGGTCTTTCATCATGTTCTATGCCACTGACCTCAACAGCCATCTTGAAAATCAGGATATTATCCCTGAAAGCATAACCCTGTTGGAGCACTGAACAATACCGTTTATGAGCAACATTACAATCAAAGAGTTTCAATATTTCCTTGGAGCTTGCACAAGGTGTAAACTGCTGGGCAATTTTTTCACTCAAAATAAAAGATTTTAGATGTACCAGCACATTTTGATTTTTTGAACTACACTAGTTAAGAGTCTTGCTGCAGTCTGCAATTTTACTCTGTCCTGCAAGATTCAATCAATGTTCCAGACAGATGAGAAGGACACAACTAGAAGTCACAAACTATTTCTGACCAATCCTGTGCCAAATCTTCCTAAAATTTCTGGACCATTTGGATTCCTTGTTTCTTAGTATAGAGTTAATCAGGATTTCTTTTCTTTTCCAAACAAGATCATATAAATCACAGACACACATCAATCCCCACTCCCATGGAAATGTTTCCCTCCAAAAGCAGTTCCATATTAAATGCCTCCACAATGTATTCTCATTCCTTCTCTTGGCCAAAACTTCCGTACTGTGACACAGCTGAACATTTGCTCCAGCACAGGTGTAGGTGAGTCTGTAGTCTCAAAATTCTCAATCATACCTTCATTGTATATTGTACACATATGCAAAATGTAATAAATTGTGTGAGGTTGATTTAGGAGAGGGTCATAGTCCTCAAGGTTTCAAAAATAATTATTACCATTTTTATGCCTTTATTAGGAACTAAAACATCACTCAGGAGTGTTCTGTTATCAGACAGCTTTTAAGATTTGCTAGATTACTGGAAGCAAACTAGACAATTTAGTTAGATATCTTGTTATTCCTCCTCTCTTTTTGAGCTTATTTTAACACTTGCTAAGCTCATTTACACAACATAACCATTAACTTTATACAAATAACTCCTGACCAATCTCTGACCATAACCCTGATCAGCTGGCTAAGAGGGAAAAAGGACAGCTCTCAGTACACAGTTGCACATTTTTGCTTCTCTGTAGACTCATCCCAGAGTTGTGTTGGGGGAGGGGTGTGGTTTGGGTTTTTAACAAATACATGGCCATTAAGGAAGTATTAGCTCAGAGTCCCCACACAGATTTCATCCTCACACTGTTCAAGGCTCTTTCATCTTCAGTTCTGAGCCATACAAGCTGTTTATTACTGCTTAGAGAGCAACCTTTCAGATAAATAAGAGCTTCAAAAGTTAATAGCTACACATCACTGTCTAGAAATAAAAGGCTTCCTTCACACCTAGCTGAGTGGTGCCACTCCTACGATGTACGTGTTTCCACTAGAGGCCTCAAGATACAAGGAAAGAAGACCACACAAACAACCCTCTGAAAGAGAAGGCAACACCTCACTACATCTGCTTTTCTGTAAAAGAAGGTGTCATGTTAACATTTGCTGGCTATTCAGAGTATTTAAAAAAAATTGGACAGAAATTCTAGCTGTATAATGGTATTTGACTAATTAGTGCTTAAAGTGACACAAAACTGACAAATCTAGAAAGCATATTGCATTATGCTAATGTATAAATAAAAGTGGTCAAAAACATGAATGTGTGCCTTATATACTAAAAAGATAAGGTCTAGTCTGTATTTGTTAATAATTACCTACTGCATTTTGAAATACAGGACCTATATATTAATTTTTTTAATCATTCACCAGCTATTGAAATAGAGCTACCTTTAAAGCACAAAACATTAAGCATTTGATGCTATACAGCCAATAGTGCACAACCATTGACAGAAATAACACTACATCAGACCGAATCTGGAGCAAGAACTTACCTTTGGCAAAATATAATTATTCCAGAAATATCTAAAATTTATTTTTCCAGAACAGTGGGGTTAAAAATTCTTTTGTGAGGCATGTTTGGGGATCTTTAGTGACCTCAGTGGTCAAGACCTCCGTATTATATCATCTGATAGAGAGATCAGATGGTGCTGGCATGTATCATAGCCTACCTCATTCCAGATTTACAGATGTAAAGCTGTACTATAAATATGCAGTACTCAAAATACTGTGAAGTCATTCTGATTTATTAGAAATGCTTGATAACTATCCTCAAGTTTTCTCTGACACTGAGCATAACTGGCAGACTATTGCCAAGGAAATGGTACAGTGTCAGAAATTCAGTTCCAGAAGGCAAATAAGGAGGAGTAGATAGGCAAGAAAGGGAATACAGCCCAAATTTGTCAAAACAAATAATTCTGGGGCCAATTTGAAAACTTCCTAATGCAAAAAAAAAACAGGTGACAGGGCCAAGCACGTCAGAAGTCAGCAAGAACCAAGAGGTAAAAAAAAATTATAAGAGAAAACATTAATCGCACCTCACACTTTTCTGGTTGATTATGGTATGTTTGGCATTTGTTCATACTATCAAGGTGCTCCATTCAGACACCTTTAACAACTTATAAATATTCTAAGAAAACAGATCCCACCAGCATCAGGACACCTGTTGTTGCAATGGAGCTACTCCTGTTTTCAGAAAAGCCAAAGATTCTCTCCCATTCCACTTTTAGAAATTATTTCCCTGAAAATAACACTCAAAAATAGGGCATATCTGCTTTCATTCTTCTCTCTTTTTTTTTTGGTGGCTGTTACATTGCTTTACTCAACCTGGCCTATTGCATTCCATATAGCTACATGATTTTACCTTTTACAGCTAATTTTTAATTGCATATCATTGCTACCTTTCTTGTAAAGAGACAGGGCTCTGCCATTCCTACTAATTATCCAAATCACCAGTCTCTGTTTGCATGTGTGTGGCCTTGCCTAAAGCTTTTAACCACAAGTTATGTCACTAAATCAAAGTGAGTTGGAGGCGTCTCTGCTGTAGTGACAAACTAATAAAGATTGCGTGACATTCCTTTTAAGCCATTTAGAAGTATTCTTTCTAGGATTACAGTACTCAAATACAGCTAATAATTTGGTGGAGGGATGAGAGACAGGGAAGGCTCAAAGGTTATCCTATGCTGCGCGTTAATGCACTGCTATCCCATTGAATGGCAGCCACAACAGTGCTGCAGCCCTAACCGAGTTGACTCAGACAGTCTCAAACACATTTGGTGACAAAACCCACGACAGTGAGAGCACCACCTTAACACTCCTGCCTCGGGGTAGCTGCAGATCCATCACTTGTGTTTGGGAACACTCTGGAAAAGGTCCTTCTCTTCATCTTAATAACACCAGTCTGCTGCTTTCCTCACACTGGATTTCAACTTACTCTTACTCTAAATTTCTTAGTGTTAACTAATAATATCACATTTATCAAATGAAGTAGGAAGATCTAAAAATCAAGAAAAAGCTAACATCTTCCTCACTGTTAAGCCACAACTGCAGCGTGTGCGGGCATGTGTGCACATTTGCAGATGTCCTGCTCTTAGCATCGGGGCAATGCAGCCAACGCCTTGTTTTTCTGAAGGGTACACCGTGCCCTGTCTCTCACATATACATCCACTTCCTCTATGTAATATTTCATCCTTTATTTTCCACTCCAAATCCATCCAAATAAGAAGTAAAAGATTAGCTGTACACGTCCAAAACTTCCCCCTTAGCTTTCACGATTGCAATCACATGTGAGGCAGGGCAGGAAATTTATTTTTTTTTTTGAGCTTTCAGATCTTCTCCTGTTCTTTTCCCCCAAAAAACTAAGACCTTCCAGAGTATTTCACAGCACCACGAGAGAAGGAAAAGGGAAGAGAAAGAATCCCCCTCTAGATTGATGGGGCTTCTGGGGCAAGAAGTTGATATGTGAGGGATACTTGCACCCATCCCTAACTCTCCTCTTCCACTCCTCATAAATCAGTCCCTGGAGTAGGACTAGAAGGTAGTTATACCCCTCCATTCTCTAGTCCCCCCTGAATCTTTAATACAAAATGGATCATGTGTAGCATTGCAGGCAGAGGCACTCACTCAGAAAAAGGCACTTGCCTGGAACTGCAGTGGCAGAAACAACAATTTTCACATTACAGCCCTGACCTAAGCCTGCATGGCCCAGCTGAGTGTGCACACACAAGCCATTTGGCAAGTCTGCCTGTGACCACTCTGACAACGCTTTCTACTCGCAGCCCTGCAAACCTTGCCCACGGGAGAGTACAGACAGGCCACTGTGCTCCTACGCAGTATCTAAGCTTTGATGAATCTGCTTTTGCTCCCTCAAGAATATGTTAAAAAGAATTCTTTAACAAGAATATGTTAAAAAAATATATATCTCTCTTTGATTAGCGCTAGATGGAACAATAACTGAAATTTCAGTTAAATAACAGAATGAAATTTGTTTGAATGGTTCCCATTTTCCTATTTTCTTCTAGTTTTTTAAAAATCTTGGTTAGTAATTTTACATCCTAGCAATAAAACATGAAATACTTATAATACCACTGTTGCAGTGAAAATACTTAGGTTTTATGATGCCTCTTCAGAGACAGATATTTAGTACTCTACGGATAGGTTAATTTAGCATAAAATAGTATAATGCCTTCCTTATTTCTGTTCATTCATTTTGAAATTATGATGCCAGGCCAAGAACAAGTCACACATCACACACTGGTCATCATGCACAGATTTCCCGATTAACTAAGAAATGCAAAAACCTTCCAGCTCCTGTTAATGCCAGTTTGTCAGATCTGCACTGTCTCGCTCGGAGAAAAAAAGTCTGTACAGTGAAAACCAGAACAACCATCAGGTACAGTGCGCTGAACTGCCATCACCTGGAATTCATTCAGGTCACCACAACCTCATGGTCAAGTACATGATCTCTGTTTCTCAATTTTGCTGGCTTTGCCTAAATATTTACACTGCACAGAAGTCATTGTCTTCACTAGTGCCAGCACAAACCTGACTTCTAAGGGATGTTTAGATGGGTCTATTAAAGTTTGCGGGGGTTTTTGCCAAAGTTTTTGACAGAATTCTGAGGAAGTTGACCATGGATCAAGGAAAACAATTTTTCAGCGCAGTTTGCCCTCACTTCATGGTTACAAGTGTCAGCAAAAGCATGCTGGGAGCCTCTCAAAGGGGGAAGGCACCCTCCAGACATCTCACCACCACTAGCTGCTGGCTGGTGAGGGCAGCAAGGGCTGTCTGCTGCAGCAGAGCTGGGAGCTGGCAGGAGCTGGGCTTGGCAGGGCTGGTCTCAACCGCTGCTTGCTTTGATAGAGCTCTTTCCAAGTAGACCCAGAAGGTTCAGGGAACATGATCTTCAGTTACTATGAACATCAATCAGCTTCATGCGACCACACATCCTCTTTCAAAAGCAGCATCGCAGGGCAATTCCCCAGTAAATGCACTAAAATCAGTCTGCAACAGCTCTAAAGTTAGTAGGAATAGTGTGCCTCATCTCATGGCAGGTCACCCACAAGACTGAGAAGGCCTAAATCCTAATCTATTTTGCAGTGAAAGTATTGTGTGAAGCCTGCAGGATCTGGCCTCAGGGTGGACTGGCAAAAAGACAAACAAAAAGCAGGTCACTACCCCATTAATCCTTATTATAGATGTTACCAAGGAGAAAACTATTCCCTTAAATTTGCATTTCTGTGTTATCCCTTGCCCTTGGGTCAGCTCAGTCTTGACTTTCAGCAACTGGTGTGTTCACTAAGGAATAAAAAGTTATACAACTGACCCAATCCTCTGTTAGAGTAATGAGAAAATCATGTTATGTGTTGTTGGTGGGTTTTTTTGTTAAATCGTGACCCTTGCTATTCATTAACATTCGAGTACTGAAAAGCCAATAAATTATTACCAAAAGGAAATGTAAACAAGTTTCTCTGAGGAAGGACTGCATACAGTAGGCTGGAACCTCCTTCAAGTTAATTGCAACGCAGTTCACTAATGAAACTTTCCATCTATTAAATCTTAACAGGCATAACTATAAAAATGGCGCCAAGCTCTCTCTCCTGCCTAGGAATGCCCCAGACAGAATCTGCAGAGACTTTCTCACTTATTGTCTTTGCAGGGATTAGTAATTATCCCTAAGTAGCAATGGGAACATACAACTAATTTCACACGGGTTATAAGTTTGCGAATTAATTTTCATACTGGAGCTGGCTATAGGAAAGACCATAGCAGATCTGACCCAAAGTGCTCTGAAGTCAATAGGAGTCATATTCCTTTGCTTTCACTGAGCTCAGGATTAGGGTCAAGATGGGCAAGGACATCACCAGGACTTCAGCCAAGACCTGCATTTGCTTTTGAGACAAAATTTTAATTCCACCTTTTCACACCCATTCAAAAGAGACCACGCAGTACTGCTGAAGGGTGACATCTCTCCTGGTACATAGCACATTGCAGGAACTAACTTTGCTTGTTCATGGCTCTGTAGACCATCTTGATCCACCACTGCTCTTAATTTCCTCCTCTCACCAACATTAGTAGCTGTTCATACTCCTACCTGACATCTGTGTTTCTCATCTCTAAGATTTATGCAAGATCTTCTGCTGGCTCACATCAAGATGTTTTTAAGCCTTGCTTTTTTGCCACTTCCTCCATGTTTTTAGCTGTCCTTTGCTCCTTATCTTAACTTTATCTACAAAATAGCCTTAAGGGTGATCCAGAACATGTGGATTCATTCACTTCTGATTATTTTAGTGACTGTACTTTATAGAAAATGTTAAAGACTGGAAAAATTCTGCATGTCTTGCTTGACTTGAGACTTGCTGTCCAGAGAGGAAAAACAGTGTTTCGCTCTTTTCCTCTGTTCAGTGAGACTATTGAAATACAAGCAATAATTATAAGTCAGGCAGCATGCTCTTTCAAGGAGAAAGTAGCAGCATTTTTTGAAGGCTTGGGACTGGACATAAATACGCTAAATAACCATAGCTCTGTACACCAATCAGTCATTTTCACACATCATATTTTAAGTAAACTAGAATGCCCAGGTTGGTATACCAAGTGAATGATCTCATTTATGATCTGATTTCAGCAAGCTGAAGCCAGGAAGAAAATTTAGCTCCAGTACATGCAAGTTTGACTCCTTGAAACTGAAGTGTTAATTAGTTGAACAGAACAAAAAATGTATTTTTTGCCAAGTTTTTTTGCTTAATAACTTTCCTGTTTATCCTTTGACTTCTTGTACTGGAGAAATCATAGTACGTGATTTCTGGATGACCTTATCAGCTCAGTCTTTGAACATTATTAATCAGGGATAAACATATACAATTCACAAGTCTATAATATAGCCTGACATACAGGAAAAAAAAATGTTTTAGACATTTAATGCATAAATATTGAATACTTCTCCAAGGCTTATCCAAATTTTAGAGGTTGTCTTAACTGGCAATATATGTTCTTAATGTATTTTAGCAAGTTCAAAACTTAGCCAGAGTGATGGCATAGTACCCAAAATGAAGAATTCCTGTCTCCCCTCAAAAAAAAAAAAAAAATTACATTTTCAAGTTTATGTAAAAGGCTTCTTTAAAGCAGTTGCCAAACATTTAGTTTCCTACTTAAAATAGGAAGATGTAATTCAACTTCATTTTTTTGTTTAGAAGGAATGACAAATAACTTGGCTTTACAGCAACTACTTATTTATATTAATAAAAATATTAATGCCCAGCTATGTGTTTCCTTTGTATGAAATAATCCTAATTTCATGGCTGCTAGATGCCATAGCTATAAAGCTGAACTGTTCTGGGAAAGGAGGTGATTGCAGAAAGGACGGTTGGAGCTGTAGAGTGGAAAAAAATCCTGTACTGCTTTATTTTACTTTAGTAACAGATTTTAATGTTAGATGCCTTTAAATAGCCTTTATATTTTTACTAAGACAAAGGGAGGGAATCAGTGCGTGCAGATCTCGTACTACTGAGAATTTCCCTGGGAGCATTTTGCTAAACAAATCTTGGCAACCCATCAGCATCCCAGTTCAGGGGCAAACACTGAGATCAACTATTAAGAGTTCACTAATGAGTTCTGGATCTAGCAAACAATTTCTACGGAAAGTTACAGTGCTATCTACACAACAGATAAACCACCTCTTGAACTCCAAGAGCTGTTAACTGACTTGCATATGCAAGTAAAAGTCCTGAAGTGATTTTCAAGATGTTCCACCTCTAAGATTAGTCCAGGCAAGCTGTGCTTAAACATTATGTACTAGCGTGACACTGAACTACCCATAACATTAGAGTATTCCCTTGGCGGGACAGCTTTAAATTACCAGTTAGGAAACAACACGGGTCTACGCAAGTTCAAAGCAAATCATACTCTGCCAAGCCTCACATCAAAATGCCAAAATCCCTTCACTGAAAGGGTGTGCAGTCAGGTAACTGTAGGATGGTGCTTTTCCCCTTTTGAAGGGCAGCATCATCTTTTTGTCTCTCCACTTGAAATTAATTGTTGCTGCTCAGTATCACGGATCAAGGCAACTTTACAGATATCTGGTCCCACAAGGAGCCAAGCTGCCGTGAGAAGCACAGCAGTTCCCAAGACATAGCAAAGCACTTGGCTCCTACTGTGAGTCTTTCATGGGAGAAAGTAGGAATGAAAAATTACTATTTTTAAGAAAAATTAAATAGGCTATCCTCTAGTTTTCAACTGGTACCCTATCTTTTCCATTTCTATTTTTCAGACTAAGCTTTTCCACATTGGAGCTGCCTTCATTTTCTGTATTTGTTATACAGCACACAGCACATTTTTGGTAGTAAGCAATAAATAACATAAAAATTTTATCTGAATTATTTTGATTGTTCTTTATCTACCCACAGGATACTATCAAGGCAATTTCAGGTTGTATTTGGAATAGAGATACTAGAAAGTGAGATGATCATCACCCAGCATAGATCTACCCCTATCATCCCATTAACTAATTTTGAAGTATGAGCTAAAGTAATGCTTACAAAGCTAATTCAGATGCAACATTAACTTCATCCAAATTTCTATAGCCATGAATTTCTTCCCACTATACAAATGCAAACACACCACTACAACCCCACCAGCAATGTACACGTACCCTACTTGCATTCAACTTCACCTGTCTGACATTTTTCTCTGTTTAGGACATTTTGATTGTACTTTTACACAGATTCATTTTTCTGTTCCTTTAAACTCAATTTTAGTTCCATTGACTAGATGAAACATTACATTCAGGCAGAGATAATCCATGCCACCAACGAGGCCACATGGTGTTCAGGCTCCTGCAGTACCTGGTTCAAGAGGAAGATTGGGGTGCAGTAGCAGCTGCCAACAGCAAGAGCAGGAGGTGGAGGTGGAGGAGCAGAGCATGCCTTGTCTGTGGCAGGTCTGGTGAGGGATAACACTCAGCCTTCCTGTCCTCTTCCTCTCCCAGAGCACCGCTATGCAGTACCACACCTCTGTCTTCCTCTCACGTGGTGTCCTTTGACAGCGCTGTTACACAAGTTAGTCCATGTACGTGGATGATGGGCCTTTGGCTGTAAGGCACAACCATTAAACTGGGACTTGACTAGTAGCCAGGACCTGCATAACCTACATGCCATAAGATCAGCTTGTACACTCCCTGACCAAGGCCCACCTCCTCCCAGGATGCCTTCGTGTTTTCTCAAGGGTGGGACAATCCTCTGTACCAAGATAGCATGGAAAATATGTACAAGGTGACTGACTTGTTTAAGATGTTCAAGCAAAACTTAGTGAGAAGTAAAGAAGCAACTGAGAACAGCAAACAAAAATGGTTTCTGACAATCATTACATCCAATAAAACAACACAACAAGCAGAGAGTTAAGAAAAACACTGAAGCAGCATGGAGTTATACTTTGATGAAGAATTGCTGTATTTAAAAAAAAACAAACTTCCATACAGAACAAGCAAAGTATTCTGAACCGTCACAAGTACATACTTTTTTCAACTTTTGTGCAAACTTTTCATTCCAGGCCCATTTGAAGTTCATTACGTTCTCTGTTAAAACTTAGATGGTAGCTCTCTAGATATTCTGAATATCTACAAGGCATCCTATCACAATGAGAACAAATGTAATTTGAGCAGACACTGTAAGAACAACCAATAACAGAAAATATCACCACGCTTATACTGACAGGCAGCCTGCCTACAGCTGGGCATTTGTTACTTCGATGCTTATGTGCCAAAGACCAAACAGAAAAGGAAATAATTTTGCTTGACCAAAACTTGAATAAGTGCTTGAAACTTCAACTTTTCCTTGTTATCTCTGTTAGAGTCCATGCAATTATAAGTACACTTCTTTTTTAATTGCATTTCATGACAGCATCCCAGAACCTATGAATAACAGTGTAGTATGATTTGAAAAAGTATGTGTATATGTTTAAGGAAAATGAGAAGTAGAGTAAGACTGTGGTGTTCAACCTTTACTATACTGCGTGATGGATATAGAGCAGCTCCGCAAGAATTTATGAATACTGCATGTTGACCTGGTTTTCAAAATGTTTACTGTATGACTATATTGAGTTAACTCAACAGAACTATCGGGGAAACAAGGAGGAATCACTCAAAATAAGCCATCCCAACTTGTTAGAGCTAGTTAAGAAAAAATGCCTGAACTGTTTCCTGTGAAGATTCTGCCTCCCAGACACAGCAAGGGTGTAAGTCTTTCTTGCCATGTGAAGCCATGGCTGGAAGCAGCATAAGGCACACTCATTACCTGCATAGGTAAGAAGTCAACTGGGAGTTGTTCACACAGTGGACAACTGCCAAAGCATTTAGATTTGTCATGCTTCATTTCGGCCCAGAGATTGATACACTTATAGGCAGGGTTGAGAGACAGGTACAATTTCAGCATTATAGATTTTTTTCTTTGAATTTTTAATTTCTGTGGTTAAAGAAAAATACTTAGGCATTACCAGTATTTTACTAGAACATATCGCAACTAGAAAGATAGGATTATGAACGCAGTTAGGTGCCCTGGCCTACTGCACTGTTCTCACACAGGTTATTTTTGGCATGCTAAGTGAAAACAAAACATCCACCAGTTATTCATATTAAACCAGAACTTAGAACTACAACAATAGTTTGGTTTAAAATAAAAATCAACATTTAAAATTATTTTTGCTTGATTATTTTGTTTCATTAAAACAACTGGTCTTTTTATGAAGCAAAAACTGTTTAGTGTCATTATTGCTGTTAAATGAAAGCTTTGAGGGTTATTTCTGTAATACATGACGCAGCAAAGGAGACTTGAAATTTGTATCTGAAATAAGTTACAATTACTTGATCAGAAAAATACAGTATACTGAGAGCACAGTGTTAAGAAGATTATGTTAGTAAGTTTCGTATTCAGAACTAATAATTTTAAAGGCATATTGAGTTCTTTCATTTCAGAGGATCATAGTTTTAATCAGACCTTTGCCATTTGTGTGCTCATTTCTAGAAATCTTTACTTTCTCAGTGGTGTCATTAGAATAAAAAAATTAAAATCATTAGGAATGATTTGTGCATATCCCTCTGGATATAATAAGCAAGTTCTCATTCAAAGGAAAACCTTCGAGTCCACTTAGGACACATTCATTTGCTAAAAATACAGATAAGCAGTCCATCCGAGAACTAAAACTGTTGTCGATACAGTTATCAAAACTTCTAATGCAGTCACCAAAAAAACGTACAGACTAGAATAAGATTCCCACCAAAAAGAAAAAAACAACGCAGTACCCAAATGCAGTCCCGGTTCTGATGGGCAGAACCAGCCAGCAGGCACCCACTGGAAAGCTGTGGGTGCTGATGTCTTGCTTGCCCATCCCAGCCCCAGCTCCCAGAGGGCATCAGGGATAGGTAGGTGGAGAGGTCTGGCTGCAGACCTGCAAAGGACATCTCTAGCACAACAGGTTGAGCCCATTAATAGTTTTCTGGGTAACAGGTATTCAGCTGTTCACACAAGTCATATCAGACCTGGCCAATCTCACTACCACGCTGATCATTAAGCACTCACTCCTTACTTTCACCTCCTAGCAGGAGTGGAAAGGGCAGCATGACAGGCAATAATGGTTGATCATTTCTGCTTAAGCAGTTTCTAGGGTAAGATGCCAAAGGTTCCCCACTATTCATTGGCCTATGAGGAACTGCATGAGGTGGAATTGCCTTGCCTCATGACACATTTCTGTCCATGTTCTATCCCATTCAAGAAATATAATTCAGTTATGCTGCATCAGGTGCAGGGTTGAAGGAATGTATTTATTATTCAAGTTTGCCATTTTACTGCCTGAATTGAACTAGACATCCTTTTGGATGACAACTTGGTCAGTTATCCCCAAGAAGCCACCCTTGCTATCTCTTTTTCCTCTGGAAGCTTGTTATCGCCCTCTGCACAGGCCTGCACCTTGAAACCAGTCTGGGCACAAAGCTGCACCAGACTCAGCAGCTTATGCACTAAGCAAGGCATTTTGTCAAGAGCATATGACAGGAGGGCTCCAAAACTGGTGTGGATGACACCGAGATAGACTTTACAGGACCCAGCTATGAGCCATAAGCACCACAGAAGGTCCACAGCCACCTGAGCTGAGGGGCTTGCCACCCTCCTCCATGACACTGCCACTGCCAAGAGAGGTGCTCAGTGTGGAAAGCTTCAGGTGGCCGTTTGCAAGGTGTTGTTTGTGGAGCCTGGGAGAGTCTGGTACTTGTTCCCTCACACTCAGTCCGGAGCAGCCAAATCTCATGCCTTCCCAGACATTCTGCAAAAGCTGTATGTTTAATAGGGCTTGCAAAAAGACTAAGGGTTTGCTTCTCAAATAAAGAAGGGATGAAAGGAACTTTCCTGGGGTGGTGCTGGCTCAATTCCTGTTTGATTGACTGCTCATGCTGTTGTGTTGGTGGTTATTAGAGCTGGTAAAAACACAATTTCTGTCCCACAGGAATTTCCTATACTTCGACATTTGTTTTCATTCTGAAACAGCATTAAAAATTTCAAAATAATGAACACTTTCATGGAATGAGCGGTCCTAAAAATAAATTAAAAAATGTCATTGTGCATGCGTGTGTTACTGCATTTTCAATCTAACAGTCTAACCTCTTTTTTCCCCTAGACAGTCACAGGGGTTTACAAGAGTTTTATTTCCAGATTCATCATATTGGTGTTCTAGCTGATTGGTCATCCTTGGGAAGACCACAGTGCAATGCTGAGCTGCCACCATGATGCTTCCCCCCACACCCCCTTAGGTTCCCTAGCCTGCTCGAGTCCTAGATATGTCAGGAGCATAAAGTAACTATTTGAAGATTTCTCCAGAAAATTCAGTAAGCGTCGAGCTAGCAACTTTCTTTATGGTCCTTTTGTGGGATGCACTGAAACGAGGAGAGTAGACGACTGAAAACTGTGAACCCCAGTGTCCTCAGTTGTCAAATGGTCCTTTGGGGCTACAGACATACCAGGCAGTTCAGAGTAGTCTTTATGCCAACTAATCCAATCCCACTTTTTGCTTAGCCCCAGTGCACAGCTAGTGACAAAATCCACCTCCTTTCACCCAACATGGCTGTATTTTGAGCAAGGAGCAAGTGAGAGCCAGCGGCTGGCTGAAGCAGGCACGTGATGACCTGCAGGGGTGGTCCAACATGGTAATTACTGTCTTGTTCTTTTCTTCCCCTTCTAAAATAATAGTATTTAGCCTAAAATGGACAAGTGACATTCTGCTTATCTCCAAAGCCACGAAATGAAGGAACCAACTGTCCAGTCTGCACACCTTTCAAGGTTGCAATGAGAACCTCGTTACTATTTTGCACTATCCATCTCTCACTCACAGATCTTCCCATCCCTGGCTGAACCATATAGCGCTAAGGTTATGTTACTACATCACAGCCTACTAGGTGGAATATAGCTGCGTGAGTGTCTCGGCTTAGAATAGTCTTTATGAAGTGCTATGCTTTAGGGAAATAATGCTAGCAAAGAAATGTCAGATTTTGTTCTTGTCGTTGAAGAACAAAATCTAACAGGGGTGGTTGTCAGCTATTATGCTTTTGTACTGAAAAATTGTACAATCCTTTTAAGTTACATATAATGATTTTATAGCCTTTTAACAAGAGGAGCACCACTGGGTAGGATTTTAACAGGGGAAACAGGATTGGTGATTTATTTATTTATTTTAAACCAGCTAAATTCCCCAAGTTCTTCCTTGATCTAAGCCACGGTCTGTATTACAAACAGAAGAGATTATAAGCATCTAAAGCAGCCATGGTTTTGATAAAACTCTCTTAAGTAATGATGATCCTACAGCATTCAGACAAGTCAGGGGTCAATATGACCTTATTTGCCTGTGCCTTTCATTAGGAGCACTCTTTCTGCAGTACCATACTTCTGGTACCTCCGAATACACAGAGGATTCATGCTTCAGTTCTGCATGTATTAAGAATGCAGCCATAGCAACTACTAGCATTAATGAACTATTTGCTTATGCAGTAATAATTAACTTCCATTACATTACTTTGTGTGATTACTTTCTTAATTGCCTGAATTATGCATCCATTTAATATTTAATAACCATTCTCAGAAATCAGACACTGGTAAAAAAACAAATTGCTCACAGTTTCCTTGCAATAATTAAGCTCACAAGAATAAATGAAACCTTTTAAAAATGAATGCCTTGTGATTATATCCTTGCATATAGAACAAGATCCTAAATTAGCTATTTATTAAGTCTAAATTTAAGACCAAATAGTACATTTTTCACTTATGCCTTGGGAAATCAACCTATACAGTACCTGACATCACTAGCATAATTAAGTGCCATCTATTTACTTTGAGAGTCACGAATTCTGCATTAGTATTTAGAACATTCAGAAGTGTGTGTGTGGAAATCTTAAAATGCCTCCTTGGAAAAATAGCATCTTCTTTACCTGAGGTAGCTGCTTAGTTGTGCTTAAAGTACTGGAAAGATCTGTGAAGCGTAAATAGCCTTCTGATGGGAAGGGTTGGGAAGGATTTTTTTTGTCATGTTTTAATTTACATACAAACAATGGAAGTACAGTTATACAGCCTGAGGTCAGGCTTACCGAACAGGATGAAATTCATTGCTGTATATGAAAATAATGTTTACAATCAAAAACAAGCAGTCTGATCTACTTGTTTTTTCATGTTGTCATCTGTCTCTCTCTGAGCCCTCGTGCCCTGCTAGCACCCAAGCAAAGCCACATGCTGATTTGCAAAGTGATAATGCCATTACGTTATTGCACATCAGCTTTGTTTCCCAGTGGTTTGCAATGAAGTCACCGGCTTCAATAAAATGTGCGCCTGCTTTATTGTAGGTTGTTTTGACGAATAGAGTCTACTGAGCTGGACAAGACAGATAACTGTTGTGAGGTTTTTTGTTTTGCTTTTTTACCCTGAGTTGCATCTGCAAAATTGTTCTGCCGTTCCACATTGATTATGGCAGCCATGTACAGATGTGTTTATCTGAACCGTAACACTGCTCGGCTGAAGCTACAGGGACACCAGCACGTTACTCCCTCTCTTTTCCTATGCTTACATACCGCAAATAAAATGTATACAACAAAAAACATATTCCAGGCATCCTGCACCCAAATAAACCAAATCCAGTGAAGGATATAATTGAAAGGCTGATTAGTCGAGAGG
This sequence comes from Haliaeetus leucocephalus, assembly GCF_000737465.1. NCBI lineage: Eukaryota > Metazoa > Chordata > Aves > Accipitriformes > Accipitridae > Haliaeetus > Haliaeetus leucocephalus. The sequence continues at coordinate 10,520,102 of NW_010972437.1, read as the reverse complement.
CAGGTGAAGGAGGGGTGGTTGCTATCCCCCTTGCCCATACAGGTGGATCATTTTCAGCGAGATGCGCGGGGACCTGCAGGGAGCCAGGGAGGGAGGGAGGGACAGCACCCGTTTGGGGTGTCAGGAGCCAGCAATGGCTGCTAGCCTGAGTTCCCAAACTGAGCTAAATTGATGCCAATCTCACTGGCTGTTGTTACAGTGGGCAGCATCATTAGGATTTGCTTTTTAAATGATCTCTCAGCCTGTAAGTCTGAGAGCTGCTAGCAAGGCAAGGTTAGAAAGAAAATGATGGCAGCATGTTGATGCTTCACAGACCTCATGATAGTTTCCGTCTGTCATTATTTACGTCTGACTAGATGCGTCATGTCAGCTACCTAGAAGGCACTTTAATATGAAGCTCTTGTTTTCCTCTGCTTTTTCATATCCAGACTGGGTACTATTATTTTTTTTGCATCACTACACTTAGGTGAAGCTTGCTTCAATCTCTCCATAATGACACACAAAGAAATAAAAATTGTTTAGCTCATGTTATTATACATGCTTCTATTCTAACAGACCTCTTCGACATTGTTCACAAAATGGTGAATTTAAATCAATAAACAGACATCTATCAAAAGGTCAACTTAATTTTATTCTTTCAGCTTCTTTACCAATATTTTAAGCAAAACCTTTTCTTCCTTTAGCTTTCAGTAAATATTGTATTAGCGGACTGCAACAGCAACTCATAGTTTTAATGGTTGATGGCATTTAGTAGTTCAATTAACATGTTATTAATATTGCTTTATAATGTGATGAGTTCTGTCAGAGTCAATGTAAATAAGGTTACAGCTATCAAGTATGTGTCAGTTTTGCCATTATACTACCTCTTGGCAATTCAGATGCAAAGGATTCATTGGCACAGGTTTGGGATGAAACATGTAATTCACTCCTGAGTAATACAGCCAGCCCTGAATTCAATCCGATAACTTTTTACGACGATGGTGACTCACACAATGGAGAAAGGACCCCAATCCTTCAAGCCTTACTGCAGACAAAGCTTTTGTTCAGAGATATGCTGCATCTAAGCACACATTGCCCTCCTCAATGGGCTTGGCAGGCCACAAAATGCCCTTTAAACCCATCCCTCTGCCATGTCCCAGGGAGGGACTCAGCCACAACATTTTGGGTTTTTGTTTTGGGGTTCTTTTTAATTATTTGTGCCAAAAAATAGCAGTTCAATCACTCTGTGGACTGACTTTGCTGGATAATCATATGGACTTATTAACACAACCTTTTCTAACCCTTCAGCTCACCAAGCCCACTATTTTGTCTTCTCATTTTATCATATATGAAATTAAGCAACAAGCTCTTTGCATGCTTTCTTTTATCTGCACTGTGAAGGGTCTAGCACAGCTTCAGGTACAGTAAAACAATCAACAGCTCAATATTGCCAAAAATTATCCAATAATATTTGATCATCTGGATTTTGTTCACTTATGTTTGAATTTTGTAAGTTAGAAAATACCTTTAACCAGTTAATGGTGTATTTGTATTGAGTACGCTACAGAGCTTTCTTATAGTTGTGTATTGTTTTCTTAAAAGTACAGATGGAAGGATAAAATATTTTTCTTTCATAGGCATCTCACACTATCATCTTTAAAATTTTGTAGGGCAGCTAAGCTTCTGTAAGCATTATTTATCCAAATGAAATTTTAAAGGTCACCAAGTTTTCTTACTCACCCTCTCAGAGGAGAAGAGTTCTGGGATTGGTTTTTTTTTAATGGGCAAATTGATGTTACTAGATCAAAAAGCATTTCCTCTTAATCTCCAAAATAACATTTACCTTCAGATGGACTCCAGACAAACAAACATAAGATAATGCTTTCCCAAAGTTACAGGTACAGCTGACTGAGTTACTCACCAAGCTAAATTCAACAGATACATTATTTGCATTTTTTGATTCCTGAAAAGCCCACACGTGGATCATAATTATTAGAAAGGTGCTGTATCTTTTACATTCTCTGTCAGAAATCTATTTAAAGGAATTTTAAGCTCAGAACAATGTAGAAGTGGCTCACTCCACACAGCTGTTTGTTATTCATTACTTGCATAATTTGATTGGTGACCTAAATCATAGGAATTATTTTTTCTGTTACTCAGTTGGGTGATATTAGCCCTGCAAAGACACTACTGGTTTGTCTCCATGGATGGGGCCGTAATGGTTAATTCTCTGGAGAGCATTAAATAGGTTTTTCTTTTTTCCTGGAACAGCCTATAGGTCTCTGACTGAACTTTGCGAGCAGTAGCTTAGCATCCCTTTACTTTCCCCCAGCATTATAAATATAGGGAGGGTGAGCTCTGGGGTTTTCTGGACAGAGTGAAAGGCTTGCATAGGAATTAAATGCATCTCTCAACACTGGCACTTAAGTATGAAAAGGGGTGTTGTAAATGAAACCCCAAAGGTAACAAACTCCACTTACTATCAGCAAGACTGTTACACAAAAAGCTCCCCTATACATAGTTTATAGTGACCACATTCATATTTCTTGTGAAGAATCTTTATTTCACCTCTTATTCTGATCTTATTAGTAAAGACTAATACAGCAATATGGTTTGCTCCTAATGTTTGTCATTTAGATCATGCAATGTGCATGGTCCCAGTGTTTTTTGGGGCAGTATCTGTTATAACATGGCTTCACTAAGGACAAATCATGCCTGACAAACTTGGTGGCCTTTTATGACAGGGCTACAGCATTGGCGGATAAGGGAAGAGCAACAGACATCATCTACCTGGACTTGTGCAAAGCATTTGACAACATCCTTGTCTCTAAAGAGACATGGATTTGATGGATGGACCACTCGGTGGATAAGGAATTGGCTGGATGGTCACACCTAAAGAGTTGCATTCAATGACTCAATGTCCGAGTGGAGACCAGAGACAAGTGGCATTCCTCGGGGGTCAGTATTGGGACTAGCACTGTTTAACATCTTTGTCGGTGACATGGACAGTGGGATTGAGCGCACCCTCAGCAAGTTTGCTGATGACACCAAGCTGTGTGGTGTGGTGAACATGCTAGACAGAAGGGATGCCATCCAGAGGGACCCTGACAGGGTCAAGCACCTCTCCTATGAAGACAGGCTGAGAGAGTTGGGGTTGTTCACCCTGGAGAAGAGAAGGCTCTGGGGAGACCTTACAGCAGCCTTCCAGTACCTAAAGGGGACCTACAGGAAAGCTAGAGAGGGACTTTTTACAAGGGTGTGTAGTGATAGGACAAGGGGTAATGGCTTTAAACTGAAAGGGGGTAGATTTAGATCAGATGTAACGGAGCAGTTCTTCACTGTGAGGGTGGTGAGGCACTGGAACAGGTTGCCCAGAGAGACTGTGGATGCCCCATCCCTGGAAGTGTTCAAGGCCAGGTTGGATGGGGCTTTGAGCAACCTGCTCTAGTGGAAGGTGTCCCTGTCCATGGCAGGGGGGGTTGGAACTAGATGATATTTAAGGTCCCCTCCAACCCAAACCATTCTATGATTCTATAATTACTGAATGGGATGGAGACAATAGAGCACCAAGTGACAGCAACAGCTCTGGATAGTCCTTAAAGGAATAGTATAAGGCTGTAGATTATAGTGTTAGGAAGTGGAGGGGGTTTTGCTGGTTTGTTTTTTTGGTTTCTTTTTTTCCAGAAATGCTGCCATGGAAAGGGTCTGAAGTGTGCACTCTGATTCTCAGGATTTCAGGACTGCACAAGATTCCAATGGTGAGCAGTACCAGGTCCCCATGACAGCCATGGCTAGAGAAGGCAGTTCTGTGTAATGCAGGATAGGGCTTTTTGTGAAGCAGAAAACAGAGGGTGTTTGGTAGATAGCTCCTCTATTTTCCCCTTAACCTGGAATTAATGCTTGTCTGAAGTGAGAGTTAACTGCCACCCCCGGTGGAAAAACTGCTAGATGCTAAAAAATGATGAAAACCTATCTTTGCCATTTGAAGTCCAAGAGCCTTCTAAATCAAGTGTTTTCCTTTGTTTAACTTCATAGGTTTTGAAATTCAAATGTGGAACTTCTCCAACTTCTACCAGCTCTGTATGCTAAACATATCTCTTGACTTCTTTGGCATCTCTTACGCTGGAAATTTATAGATCGTAAACCACTAGCAACATTTAATATTTGTAAATTCAGTTGTAGCCCCCATCTAGTTAAAAAAATGCAGAAATAGTTTTTTCTTCAAGTCTGGCAAAAATGTTATCCTGCCGGCTGCTGAAGCCGGCAGCCCTCGGGAGTGAGGAGCAGTGAGCAGTAGGTGGCAGTCAAGCCACTGAACTACTTCCAGAGTCCTCCAACACTGCATCATTGTTAGAAGTAATGTGAAAACAGCATCTTTTCGGGTTTTAAAGGTATCATTTTCAAAACGATCTTTTCCGAGGCCTCAGGCTGTTGAAGCAGTAATGGATAGTAATATGTTTCAGATTAAGAGCATGAGAAGCCCTTAAACTCGGCTGCCTGATTTTAAGTTCTGAGTCTTTCTGGCTCTCAGGTTTTGGGGGAGGGTTTTCTAAGCTTATGGGAAGGTTCTTCTGATGTAAAGAGGTGCTGTGAATATCCAGGACTGTCCGGAGGCTGTATACACAGGATTTATCCCCACACAGAACAGAGACGGCCCCCTCCCAGATGGGGCACATGTGGGTCAGCAGATCTGCCCACATGCAGACTAATGGGTTAAAGCCAGAGCCCTCACTTCACAGGCACATGCAAAAGACAAAAAATACTGAATTAATGTTTCACTTCCCTTTCTACAGCGCACACACTGAGAAAAGCAATTTAACATCATCTCAATCTTTTTTCTCCTATTGAAGTGGCAAATATCATTAAACATAAGAGTCTAGCATCTAGAAAAAGTTACACAGCAGCACAGATATGTCACACTCACAGTGGGACTATTAATCAGAGAGGCTCTCTCCACGCACACACAGGCCTCAGTATATCTCCTAATGGGTCAGCATCAGTAAGTGCTCAGGTGTCTTCTATACCAATATTCAGCAATACTCAAGTGACAGATCAGACCAAAATTTGGATTCATACTTCATAAAATATTGGCAGTTTCATGAATCCATTTTTTAAGAAAGATTCTTTTACCTTATTCATCAACCCATGCATGAAGAAAGTAAACCAGAACTGGGAAGCAAGAGATATTTTCTAATTCCTAGAGGGAGAAAACAGTGGGTCTCTAGTTACCTTTTTTAAATTACTGAAGCTATGTCACTAAGAGCCCTCCTAACCGCACTTCCAGTTCCTGAAATATTTTGTTTGTACAAGAATTTTTTTCATGTTACTTGTTCCATATCTAAAGGACTGCAGGAGAGAAAAGCAAGGTAAGGAGGAGAGGTAGCACATTAATATTTTACTTTCAGATGGATCATTCAGGCTCCTTCACTATGGGGTAACTGTCATAAGTTTAATGTTATTCCTACAGGGATGTACAATAGCTCTGGAAACCATTTTTTGTTTGTTTCTTAACTCTCCTGAGACAGTAAGTGGAGTAGAAGTGTTAAGAGTTTTGTGAGCACAGAGGTGGCTCAACTAAACCCCCTCCACACCTGTTAGTTAGCATATATTGCTCAATAGAATCATCTAAAGAACGCAAGGAAACTTGACTTTTTACAGTGATTAAGAGTACCTCGAATTTGAACTGTGACTTCTGTCACGTAATCTGCAACAAGATGATGCAACACAGCAAGCATGCAGAACAAAGTGTCAGGTCTGTACAGTGATATCTAAAAATTATATTTCATTTGGAGGTGTCTTTCTACAAGGATAGGTGTAAGCTAAATATTTCAGAGCTTTAACTGATTAAAGGGCTGACTGAGGACACCCTCCATGTTTAAGAAATATTTCATCAGGAGGTCAAGAGAGTGAACATATCCATGTTGTCCTTGTTCAGCAGATAGTACAAAAAATGAGAAATTAAAGTGCCGTTGCAAGCGTTGTGTTATCACTGTATTTCAATGTACAAGGCAGAGTCTGGGCAAACTATTAACTTTTTCCCTGGGAAAACTGAAGAAAAAACTTCTGTTACTGTAGAATAATGGTCCTAGTTACAAAAAAGAAAGAAAAGAAATATTAATCACATTTATTCTTTCAATTATGTAGTTTTCTTCCTGGTTTTTCTTTTTGCTTTATTCAAAGCTATGTGATATTTCCAAACTTCAGAATGAAAATTTTGAAACCTGAATAGGATTAACTTTGTAACAAAACAATTTAAGTCACAAACTCAAATCACCAGCTGTAACAGTGCCATGGACTGCTCAGGAAGCATTGGTACCTCAGAGCTCTTTCTGTGACTGCTGGTTACAACATTCTGGCCCGGCAAAAAGGCAGTCAAGGACCAGCAGGTGGGAAAAACAGATAACTTCTGATTGAACTAAAACTGGTATTCAGATTGATAGCCGGTCTTGAGCTGACAATTCTTGTCTGATGGCAAGTCTACCATATTTCCAGATAAGTTGGTCCAAATTCTGACTTGGTGAACATCTGCATCTTTTTGTAATGGAAAGTGGGAAGGTAGGAAAGGGAAGAGAAACTTCTGATAATTTATCTTCATTACCTTCAGTAGCAAAAGAAGCCATCTCACATTTGTTCAGTATCTCAGTGATAATTCCTTCCTCAGAGCAGTTTACATTTGAGGGTCTGAAGAACCTGTCATTCTAGGAGTGTATATAGAAAGACCACTGAACGGGCGTATCCATATAAAATAATGCAGAACCACACAGAAGTGCCCAGAGCAGCCTTAACATCACTAAACAGCCCTGAGGATGCAGCACCCTGAGGTCCTGAAATCTGGTGCAGGCTCAGCCTTCTTAGAGACCTCTGTGCAAATCTCTTCACCCTTAGCTGCCTTCTACAGCTCCAGTTGAAAATTCTCCATCAGCTACTTACAGTGGTTCAACACCTATCAGATACTTCTGCTAGGAAGTGCTAAAGAAAGCAACAGACCACTTTTACAGCTGCCAAACTCTTCACCTATAGATACGCAAATTATTTATCACACCTTCTCTACTGGTCCTAGTATTTCTTATTCTTGATTCTGAAGAAAATATGAAGCATGAAACCAAGATGGGAAGCATACAAACTTTGCTTTGCAAAGCGCACTAAGTATTTAAGATTAATCTGTGTAAAAATAAAAAGGATTCAATTTCTTTGGCCACACAACAAGATCAAGCTAATGACATCACCAAGAACCCAACAGAAATGTTAGATGAAAGCATTCACAGAGATGCCACTATCCCTATAGTAGCAAGCATTCTGAATTAATTAAAACACCTTTGATAAACAGGCTAATAGAGGCGTTTGGACTTGCAGAAACACCTCAGCCTGTGTAGCAGAAGGCAACAGCAAGTTTACTGTTTTACAGCTTGCTATAAAAGGTTAGAATTCTGCAATACTTCCAACAGCCCGCCAAAAGCACCAAACCTTTCTGAAAAGAAAAATGCACTGTAGCCATGCCAGTGTGACTGATCAGCACATTAAAACTTAGATCCACATGATCACATGAGCACGTTATCCCAGTCACATCACCCAACGCAAGCAATCAAACAAAATGTAGGATAGGTCAAGGAGTTTATGTTGGCATTCTACAAAGTCAGCACCAATGAAAAAGATGTAAAATCAGAAAGACATACAAATTGATTCCTACAGATAGAAAGTTGTTGGTTTTTCCCTCCCAATGTTATTACTCTGTGTTCAAAACAAAATGGGTAATAGGGGACAGCAAAGGTCATAGGAGAACTTTTGGCAGGCTTTTTGAAGTGGTCAACGATTGCCTAAATAGTTGCAAAAGATGCATGGCCAACTGCCACTGCAGCCTCACTCGCACAGAACAGCTTTTCTGGTTAATGCCAGAGTCAAGTTTTCCTTTCTCTGAGAGGATGGAAAATACTTTACATTAAATTTTCCTTCATAAGCATACACTAAGCAGCACCACTATTTGGTATGAATGGTACCTGCACTGACTTTATACCAATACTTACCACTGTTTTCAAATTGTCATTGTGGAGGCTTGCAAAAATCAAAACAAGGACAAAAACTATTCACATGCTGCCAGGGACTGCTGTAACAAGTGTATTTTAGCAAGGTTTTTATAGGCATGCTAACATGAAAATGGTGTTGGAGCAGCCCAGTTTCTACATTTTCTAGACCTAAGGTTCATCAGTTATCAAAAGAAACCATCATCTGTTGCTTGAACACAATAGCTAGCATTGCAACGTTGCATTGTACTAACAATGTATCTTAAAAATAAATGCATATTCCTGATGCATTTCAAGATATTACTAAGCTATATGTATAAGCCAATACTCTAGAAGAATATTTAAATAGGTCATAATACTTCTGGCTGCACAATGCAGACTTATGGACAAAACATGGTAAATGAACACTGAGCAGAAAATACTTCACCTACTTTCCCTGTAATACATATACTTAGGGTATTTTGTGACTGATTTTTCTGCCTTTTTGAAAGAAATAGTCAGTAAGAATATTTCCTTGTGCTAAAGAAAAGAATCGCTATAATATATGAATAAAATGCCTACTTTTCTAGTTCTTCTCTCCCCACTGTTTGCTGGGTTCCTTACCTTGCAGTTTCCTTTGAAGACAGATATAAGATATCGATCAAGTAATAGGTATAGAAGAGCAGGAAAAATTAGTTTACTTATACACAAAGAATACTTGTGCTCTCCTGGCCTTTTAGAAGTAGGGTTGGGTTTTTTTCATAGAAGGAAGATCAGGAACACCAAGGAACAGGTACGGGTAAAAACAAAGTCTGGGAGTAACTCAGTAAGAGTTCTTGCTTGGTTAACCTACAAGATGATTGGGAGATTTAAGTCCTTCCTGGAAGTTGCCCTGTCCTCAGCCTTAGCAGATGAGAAAAAGTAATTTCATTCATAAAATAAGACACAGTTTTGTTGAATTTACTAATCATCACTCATAGTGCAACACAAGTCTTTTGCTTATTTGTCACAGCTTTGGTTCCTTCTGGTATACACCTACAAGTCACAAGCCAGACTGTCACTGAGGCAACCGCCTGCACCAACAGTTCAGAGGCAAGAGGGACATTACATGGGTGGTCAGTATTGTCCAGAGAGAGCATAACGTGCTAGGTGGAACAGATTGCCTATTATGTTACCAACCAGTTTGCAAAGAGTACATGCCACAGGTATACCACACATGGAGACAGACATGAATTAAGTTTAGGGGAGGCATTCCACTGCAGGTTTAAGTCTTTTCATCACTAAAATGATCGGAGAAACCTGTTTACCACCCCAAGTAGGAATGTCTGCTTATTCTTGTAATGACATTTGCAAACAACTATCTGTCCTCTCCAAGCAACGGTCACAGGTTTCAACAAGCAAAACTCCAATTCAACACATGGAAGAGAATCCTTCACCGTGAAAGCAAAGTAGAGGACAAGTCCCCAGAGAGGCTGCAGAAGCAAAGCCCTTCCCTGTCTTTCTAGAGTCAGACTCAGGACTTTTAAATCAACTTAAGTTCTCAGGAGTACTTCACTTCATTGGCTGGTATTTAGTCAGTTATGTTTTCCTTCAAATGTCAACTTACACTCTGTTAGAACAGATGGAACCTACTACAGTAGCAACTAGCAGATTATTTTTAAAGGCTTTTAGCAATTAACTGGTCCATTTTTGCCTCAGGCTCAGCCCTTTCCTCTCCCCATGCACATCCAACATCTGCTCCCCACACCTGAGATGAGCAGCACAGTTTTCTCTTTCATAATTTTGACATCAATGACCTCAAGAGAAATACTGAAGTCAGTATTTATCTATTTTATTCAGCAGAAACATTCTGATTTGGGGAATGGAAGATATGAAAGGTGTAATATTCCAAAAACTAGTAGGAGAATTCAAGAAAACTCTTTACTCATCTCAGTTACTGTTTCACAGGCTTTATACACTTAGCTATTGTACACATTCTCTTTGCTCCCTCTATATCTTCCTAGAATTTGTGTTGTCATATTTGCTACACACATTATAGTATTTTGTTGTCCTCATTCATAACAGACTCCTCTTCAGCCCCAAGCAGCACTGCTCAAGTAAATCAGCATGCCCCTTGGGAGACAGGTAAGGAAATGAGTACTTGATCCACAATTCTTATATAGTATTCCATTTATTGGAATTGAGTAATACTTCCTTTCTCTAATTGAATAACTATATGGTGAAATGAATGCTTATATGCAGTAACACATGCAGTAAATCCGTATAGAGAGCTGGTTTTAGACAAAGTTTAAAAGTAGGAGGAAGGAGAATTTTTTTTTTTTTTCCCTCCAAACTTTAGAACTATATATTTGGAGGAGGCTCCAACCAAAATCTTTGATTCCCACCTGTGGACACCTTCATGCATAACTTCAAAAGCTATTTGATGTCCTCGAATATTACTGAAATCACAAGGTATACATTTCCTACTACTAACATATGCTTAGAGATTCCAGCATCAATCACATTCGAATTTGCACTATAAGCATTTTTTGACACATTAACATGATCAGCGTACATAAGACCAGAACAATTGGCTTGCTGTGTTATCAAAGCCAGAATCCTTTTTCTGTCATAATCTTCGCACTCAGTATCGGACAAAGAGATCAAAGTCTTAGTGGTACGCAATTGATGTATGAATTGCCTGCATGCGTACACTTCACAGATTTCTGACAGAGCTCAAACAGTCAGTCTGTAGACCCTGATCTCCTCAAATCCACTTATGAGTCTCAAATAGAGACCAAAAGTGGACACAGAGGAAAGTACAGGACAAACATACATAGTATTTCTAACATAAAGCTCTTCCAGTCTCCAGCACTTTTTAAGGAGATTTCTCGAGCTTGTTGTGGTTTCTGCATCTAGCAGTCCTTGACCAGGCATTTCATCCAACTATTTGCCCAGTCTTCCCAAGACCCTCTGCACACCTTTGGCAAGGTGCGTTATTCAGGTCTGAAAAAGATGCCTCTCCCTGTTCTGAACTGGTTTTCTATAAGCTTCATTCAATAGCCCTGAGCTCTCATGCTGAAAGAGGCAATGAAAGATCCATCCCTCTCCACCTATTCACAGTTTTGTCAACCTCTATTGTTATCAGCCTCAGCTGACTTTTTCCCAGGCAAGAGAGTCCCAGCCTACTCAGCCCTTTGCATACATCCTCCTTTCCCTCTTCTGAATCTTCCCTGTCCTAATGCATCCTCATTGAGATGAGCGAGTCAGACATACGTGCAGTATCCAAGGTACAGGTGAACCATAGATTTATATGGCAGCATAATGATGTTATCTGTTTTGTTCTCTGGTCCTTTCCTCATAATTCCTAAAATTTGATTTGCTTTTTAGCCTGCTGTTGAGCATGGGCTGATGTTTTCATGGAACTATCCATCATAACCCAAGGTCTCACTCCTGAGTGGCAACAGACAGCTCAGAGCCAATCATTTTATATGTGAAGCTAGGATTGTTTTTCCCCACATGCATCACTTCACATTTATCTACACTGAATTTCATCTACTATTTTATTGCCCAGACACACAGTCTCTTCAGATCCTTGTGTAATTCTTCAGCCTGCCTTCATCCTCACCACCTTGAATAATTGTGTATCAACAGCAAACTTAGTCACCTCACTGCTCTCCCTCTTTTCAAGCTCATTTATATACATGTTTATAAACAGCACAGAACCCATGGGACACCACTGGCGAACCCCATCTGCTGCAGTAACCAAGCACTCACCCCTTGCCTGTCTCCTATTTTTTGAGCAATTACGTCTCTGTGCAAGGACCTCCCCTCCCTTATCCTAAGCATCTTAATTTCCTTAACAGCTTTTGGTGAGGGAGATTGTTAAAAACCTATTGGAATTTCAGGTAGAAGATATCTACTGAATCACCTCTTCCCTTAGGTTTGACCCCTTCAAATAAAGAACTCCAAACTTTTTCTTTCATGAATATCAATCTATAGAAAAAGAAAGTACTTTTAAACAGTTTTTTTTCAGAAGCAGCTTAATTTTGAGACATTAGGGACAATGCTAACCAGAAGAAATAAGCAAGAACAGAGGCAGAAAACAGAATTTCCCCTTCAGCTCTGGGACAGAAACTTTGTTCAAGTCCAACCAGGTAGCCTGACTGCTGTGATCCTCCATTTCGTAAACTACAACAAGCAGTCCAGTGAACGCTGGAACTAACCCAATCTGATTTCCAAACGATTTACTTCTGACCAACTTTGGTGCTTTATGGTGTTCAGAGCTCTGTTGGGCTCATCTCTCCTATACCCAGTGTCACGGGGGGGGAGGTGGTGGTGTTAAAAATGAGAGAGAGAGGGGTTTGGATCGCTTAAAGAATCACCTCCAAATTCATAAATCAGCCTGGAGAGGGGGAAAGAAATGCACCACCACACCCAGTGACCCACTGCAAAACCAGCAGAAACAAACCTGATAAAGCTGCCCAACAGACACAAAAGCTATTCATTTGTCTGAGCAGTACCATTTCTCACTAGCTGAAGAAGTGACAGGAGGACACAGAGGCAGTAGTTGCGTAAGTTTTCTTACCATGAGAAACATGTTAAGTATGAAGATAAATAAACTAACTATCTTAGTAACACTAGATGTTATTCAGATATTTCTAATATACACTGGACTCAGCAAAAACAGCCTGTGAAGGTTCAATTATTTTTACTCACATATCCTGATTTGGCTATAAAATAACAGCAATGGTAGTTTACATGGGATAAATATTAAGGGCTTTTACGACTTAGGCTTTGGAGCTCAGATAGATTGGCAAGAGTCTTCTCCCTTGTGCAATGAGCCAATCTCACTTTGGCATGGCAAAGCGGGGTTTAACCTGACTAAATGAAGCAGTGACCCATTATTAAAGGCACCTGTTCGCAATTATATCTAAGTGCAGTGGCTACACAGATTTCTCCACATTATTCTTTTGGAAATCTTCCTTAAAGAATGGTCTGCTTGCTTACGAAGGAAGCTTATTATTTTGACCCAGCCACAGCACAGACAAACACAACCATAAATTTACCTTCAGAGAGAGCATTGGCAGGGAGAAGCAATACAGGACCACTTAGTGTGGGCGGTTATAGATATACAGGGCTGGCTCCAATTACCTGCTCCAAACCAGTTATTTTTGAGCAGTCTCACAGTTGTCTAACTTGAGCCTTTGTCTACAGGAGTGAAGTTAATCATGGGACTCCTTGTATTGTCTCTGCACAGATGTCCCTGCACTACGACTGCAGGAGCACCGTCTAACCTGGCTGTTAGGATCTGCCACTACACGGCCACTTTCTGCTGAGCATCTCTGGGGACTACACAAGCAATGCAAAAGGAGGGTAGCACAGAAAAACTGGTCATGGGTCTCTAAGTAATGTGATCTTGGGAGAGAGGTGAAATGGCAATTTTATGAGGTGAAGACCATTTTTTTTTTATATTCTGTATTTGAATCATTCAAATTTCAGGTTTAATTTAAAGAGAATAAAGAATTCATTTTATGCACTCAGAGCAGTTTACCCAGTTCTGGCACTCAAGCATGGGATAACTTTAAGATGTAAAATAAATTAAGGGCAATTTATGATCTGACAACTGTACTCAGTGGTCATAGAAGAGCATTATAACTCCAATTCTTCATATATAAGCAGTTTAGTTCAGAGTTTGCTGCTGCATGAGGAGGACCACATACCTCCCCATTATCAGAAGAAAACACCTCAGTACAAACCATAAAATTGAGGTTAAAAAAAATGCCAAATCTAGCTGCTTAAACTTGTTCTTCTAATACCCTCTGTAGGCTTCCGAAATCAACCTGGCTTCATTTCTGAGAATCTGGACACTGCTATTTAAAAGCCTGACTACAGATCCAAAAGCCTAATTTTAAGCACTCAGATTTGAGACTTGCAGCCTTATTTACTAAAGAAAGAAAATAAAGGAAGTGAAATACCTTGAAGACAATACTGGGGAAGGTATTAAGCTGCTTGCTTGTAAATCTCACAGTATGATACTGTTCATGCAGTGAGGGAATACAGTTCTTACCTTCAAACAAGCACTTAAAACTACAACACTTGAAGGCAACTGGAAAGATGAACTTACTGACCTGGTAATTGCTGGGACCTTTTTTCAAAGAGCAGATTGAATCACAGATAATAACTAAGCCCATTCTCTCATATATATGAGCAATATCAATGGACAAAAATTATTCCCAATCATATAGGGACAGTTTTCTGGATTAAGAAGGGGGGTGGGGGTGGGTGGGAGGGTTGTATGTTTTGAAGGCATAGAAAAAACCTCTGTAAATGAAAATTTGAAAGGAAAAGCACATTCAAAAACTGTGCCTTTTAAAATTAACCTTTACTTTTTAGAGTGAAAAAATATAATTCTAGAACATATATAAAGCAGTTGTTCTGAGTTTATTTTTTGCAGAGATGAAGCAATAGCGTACACTGATGGATCTGTAAGTACAGATATGTGGGGGTTTTCCTCCCCCTCTTGACTTATTAAAATAGGGGAAGAAAAACATAGAAAATAAAATATACTGGTATCATTAAATAGTAAAAATGTCACAGGGCTTATGGATAGAATGCCATTTGAAATCTAAATCTTAAAACACAGAACCATATTTCCAGAAAAAAAAATCATGTAAGAATGCAATATTTGTTAAAGCATCATTAACACAACACAGTATTAAGAACTAGAACAAAATTAGTTTACAGTACTTCTAGATTGGTAGTCTCCTATAAGTGTAGGAATACTAATATTTTAAATATTGAAATAATATTCACATGAAGAAATCCAATTTCATTCTTCTCCCACTCCCATTTTTCTCTTTTTTTTTTTTTTTTTCATGGCAGGAGAATGAGCTGAGAATAGCCTTTTTGTCCTCATCTTTCCCTTTTGGAGTTGGACATCTTCAGCATTTCCAGGGGGAGGAAACACAGATACATCAACCTAACAGCAGCCTGGCCCAGTACATATTTCTTTTCCTTCCCTGACCAGCCGTATACCTTTGCCCCAGGACACATACCAGCAGCGATTACCAACACATCTTCAGTTTAGCAGACAAAGAAAGAGGAAATTAATTGTGAGAAGGAGCTGCAGTCTTTCACCCATACCAACATCAGTGGAAACAAACTGAAGTCTTTTTGTAGCAGGGTGAACAGAAGAGTTAACAAATAAATCCTTATATGGACAAATACGTTCCAGTTAATCACCTATAAGATATGCAACAGCAGCTCACCAAGCTGAAATCAGTACTCATGTTTTACAATCCAGCTACAACTTCTTCTTAAGGCATTTTTGTGTGTAAATAACAGTGCAAGAAGCAAACACAATGTTGGATTGTTTTCTTCCTCATCACATCATCACCAGCTACATCTGCTTGTCTCATTTCTGCCTCACTTTGAGGACTGATCCCTGCCTCTGCTGCCAAAATGGCTTTTGGCAGTGAAGCCCAGTAGAGTAACATTTACTGATAGTCCTTCCTGAGTCCTCATAGACAGGAACATGATCTCTCCCTGACACTACAGCTGTTTCTGGGTTATCAGGGATACCAAAATATCGTGTTTGAGAGGACCATGCTTGTACCTTTCAAAGAGTTTGAATCCTCCCTGGCTGAGCAGTGATTTTTAGAGAGCTACAAGCATGACCGTGCTTGATGCACCAATAAAACCAGTGATCCACATCCCAAGGTCTGTCTTGGCTCTTTCCCTCCAGGACCATAACAGTCCTCAAACAGCTGACTTTCATTGAAGTCTCAAAAGTTAGACAAACAAGAGTCTCTGGAGTACAAAAAATAATTTTCCTAAGATTTCAGCTACGGAACTCACTGCTGCAAGAGCCGAGTGAAAAGCTCAGCCTAAATCTCTGGCAGTAAAAGAATAAGCTGTTCTTACTGATTTGACTTTCATGCAATAAGGTTTCCACCCCTCTCACCTCATGCAGGCACATGCAAACCCAAACAAATGAAACTATTTCCTTTACAGTCTTGGAAGAAAAGGAGAGAAAAGGAGAGGGGAAAAGGTTAGTAAGCCTCATTTAAATTCTTTTTAATAAAAACAGAAAGGAACACTAAAGATAGAGAAATATGTATCAAGGTAGGTCAACTTAGTTTCGCAACACAGCTGGTAACAGTAATATTGTAACAGAGATTAAGCTGGTTTCCACTAAGTCAGAATCCTGGTATCTCATGACAGAAGCTTTTAATGGTCAGTGTTGCAGCCACAGGAAAAGATAGGTGTGTATAAGTGGACATGACTTGAAACAGCACATGCTAGTCAAGTACCATAGCTGGAACCAAGCATATTAAGAGTAACTTGAAGTTTTTTCCTTTGCTTTACTGTCTATTGTGACAGACAGTTATAAATCATATTGCTCATGCAGGCAGCCATCTCAACTATCTGACAACAAATTATTAACTTCTCCCTGATGAGTCAGTCATCAGTAAGACAGGAGCTAAAACCAGCAACAAATGAACCAAAAGTTTTTCCTTCTTTTATATTGCTCAATTTTTCCAAAGTTACTGTGTACCATGAAAAGTGCAGAGACTCCATACAGAGTACCAAAGAGCAAGAATTATCATTGTTAGAAACATGGGGGGGGGGGGGGGGGGGGGGTCTTTCCCCCAAAAC
>NW_010972437.1:10464970-10503476 GCF_000737465.1 Haliaeetus leucocephalus | reverse complement strand
TTAGAGTGAGAGAGGTGGGGGGGGGGGGGGGAGTGTGCATCTTCACACAGATGAAGTTACACAACATCTACAAGTCTAGTACTTAATGTGGACTGATCCTTCACAAAAAAAATTGCAGGCAAATGCCTTTTTGTGCAAGGTCTCAAAGCTGGTGTTTTCATATGTGATGGAGCTATTAGAAGAGCATGAACATAACATCCACTAGTAGAGAATACCCCAATTTCAGGTTAATTTATAAATCCTTCTTTTAAATGGGTACAATGTATTTCAAGAATCTGAATGTTCCCAAATTTAATGAGTATGCATAACCTGGATCAAACTCTGCATTTTGAAGCCAGGTCTGGTTGTCTCTAATTCATACACACCCATACTCTTGACTTCTTGGAAAATGAAAGGTGTTTTGGCTTGCTCTAGTCAATATTGAAAAATTAAGAAATTAAGCCAACACAATAATAATTGGAGGTGACACAAAAATCCACAGTCATCTCCAGGAGCTATATACCGCTGACAAAACACTAAGTTCTTAAATTTCATAGTTAACTATAGAATTTTATATTACAGTGATCCTGCAGATCAAATCATTTGATGCCTATCCCAGTTTGATCAAATAAAAGTGCCCAATCTAAATTTTTTAGCTGGTTATGTTTAGAAAGGTTAGGTAGTTAATATAAACAGGTTTTTCCTCTTTCAGACTGTGCTCCTTTGGGGGATCAGAGGCTGCAAGGACTGTCTAAGAGCTAAGGAACATTCATAGGGGAGCACTTAATCCTCATTGTAGAGAAAGACAGTTACTCTGCAAATTAGAGCTAAAGAAAAAGATCATAGGTTATGATCCAGTTTTCAGAATCCTAAAATGCTGAATTGCTTGAATTAAATATATTTTATACTGAAAGAATTTATTTTAAAAAAAAAGAACAACAACAACAAAACAGAACACAATGAAAAATAAGTTGAAATGTTAAAGCAGAACTAGCCTTGGCTGTAAATACTGGGTTTTTTCATACTTCATCATGAGACATAGGAAGAAAAAAAACCAAACGTTTTTCTGCCAAATATGTATCTGCAATGTTTTCCCTGGCAGTATCTATTTCCCAAAGGGAGGAGGGGGGTATTAGCTTTTTTTTTTTAAGTACTTGAAACATGTGTTTAAACTATTGAAAGTTTTACTTTTCCTTTTGAGGTTTTTTTTTGAGATGCTATATTCTCAAACACCTAGAATGGATTTGCAACTAGAATCAGTGTCATAGATCTGTCTAGATTCAATACTCCAGCAGCTATGTGAGTTATTTCTCCAAATAGAACCGGTTCATCTTGACATATAGCAAATGGCAATTGCACCTTTTACATGGTAGACATGGTAAAGAAGGCTTGCGATACATGAAAAAACATGTAAAATCAATAGATCCAGTTTTAATAGTCTCAGGCATTTTTAAAATTGCAATGGTCAGAGTCGGGAGAGGATGTTGAAACTGCTGTCACTCTTTTCCTTATCTCTTAACTAAGGCAGTTCTTATCTGCTGTCTCCTAAATTCCTCAGAAATTAAATTGACTAAATTAATTGCATAGAAGTCACTGAAGAACAATTTGTGGCTTTAGGCCACCAAGTAAGTTGTGGTGTTTTGCATTTGTTTTTGCCTCCAAGCTCTACTCAAAAGCCTCTCATTTGCAGATGCACCTATTGCACTTTTATTCAGGTTTCCATTCCAGCAACACAGCCTCTTCAGACCCAGACTCTGTAGGCTTAGTTCACTTCTCCTGCTGCATTTCTTCATCCCCCATCTCAGAAAGGCATCCAGATCCCTTTCCCTCACCCACCTCCAGCAATTCTCATGGACAAGGCTTCCCAAATCCTTCCCCTCTGCTTATACAGTCTTTCACATACACTTTCCCCCAAACCTCTGGGAGAGGCCCTTGATGACAGGGACACTGGTTTGAAGTGCTCTGAGCATCCCCATCTGCCCACAGCCCCAGGCACTTAAAAAATCTTCCCCATATCCTTCACAGCACACCATGCTCGATGAAAGCCCTCAGCCCCACAGAGGTTCCGCATACGAAGAGGGATAAGAGCTCTCCCTTGCATCTCCACCTGATGCTCAAAAATTGGCTTATGCTAGCAACTAAAGCACTGCTTTTTTGTGTCACTCAATCTTCCATATGAAATTTGCAGCAATACGTTACACTACCATAGATGAAACATCATTTTTGTTACATTTTTTCATAACCAGAGGTTTTTTGTTGGTTGTTTTTTGGTTTGGTTTTGTTTTTTAAAAAGACTTGACTTAATTCTTCCCTATGCTGCCAGGAACTGTAAAACTGGATTACACAACATGTAAGGCTCAAAAAGCAATACTTCACTACTTAAAAGTGACAGACTAAACTATTGCCTTTAAACAAAGCAAAGTTTACGGGAGGAGAGAAACAAGCTGGGAAGAGATGGGCGATGTGGCTCTCTGCTTGGGAAAGTCTAAATGATCCATGCTGAAGAAAGATCTCCATCCCCCCCCAGCACCACAGACAACCATCCCGACCAAGCCATACTCCTCCAGCTGTGAGGAAATGCTGAGGTAGCAAAACAATTCCCTCCTTTTCTATATTTCCCTCCAATTAATTTTGCACCCAGGCTGAGAAGATGCATCTGTTCCCACTCATGACTCCATGGATCTCCAACCCTCTCTGCAGCTCTGGGCAGAGAGAGCCGAGGGGCCACTGCTCTTCTTCCTGCTCTGACCTTCTATGTCATATCCATGAAGCCCAATTTAAAGGTGAGTTTAGTAGTAGAGTAATTGTTATAGGTGGACAAAGAAAATAAAAGCCCATAAATAGTTCACTATTTGAGTTATCTAGTGATGTCAAATCAGAAATTTAGAGTAAAGAGTCTGGTGCTGAAGACCTGTTTGTAGAATTTTCCCAAGCATTTGAAGGAGGCAAGGAAAAAAATAAATCCACAGCAAGAGTGTGCATGAGAAGTCCCATGTTCCACTTTGTACCATTACCTCTCTAAGCTGCCATGCAGCTCTGGCTGAAATCTGGTTTCCTTTTTTTTGTCATTTTACCTTTAGGATTGTGGTAATAAAAAACCAGTTATTAGAGGACTTTTTTTAAAGCAGTTGTTGGTGTTTCTTAGCCAAATGCTTGGCAGAGGAAGGGAAGAGAGGCAAATACTTTAAGAGATACCTCATACTGGTTTTACCACTTGTGGTAGAAACTAGCTCTTGTTTCTGAATTATACATTTTGAAACTTATTTGGGTTTGAGCTTTCACATTTGCATTTTTGGAAGGACAATTTTAAGCATACTTAAAACTGGCATCAGAAGGAGAAATGCCTATTATTGAAATACAGAGGGCAGCTCAGTGTGCTGTGGCATAACTGCATACTTTGTCTCCTTCCTCCTTAGGTAGTTCCTGAACTTCTACTCAGTGCTGCTCCACAAAGACTCTAAATTAAACAGATGACCAAACTCCAGTGCTATTACTACTATACCTTTTTATTTTTAGAGTCTTGTTTGGTTGTGGTAGAATTCTCTTTTCAAGACACTGTTTTTCCCCTCTGTTGATTTTGCTAGGTGATATTTTCTATACACATTTATGTCATTTTATCTCTGCATTTTTTATGAGGCAAATACATTTGGGAATGAAAGAGAAGAGATAAACTTGGATACATCGAAGATGGCTGCAGAAGCCTTCTGGTGCCAAAGCCTTGAATTGGCTTGGCTATCCTACTGGTTGCTATTATACAGTTTCCAGTTTTCCGAATTTTTTGCAGATGAAGTACGCGAGGATTGCTCTCTTCAGGGTGACATATAGTTATTCACTCAAGGACTCATTTACTCCTGTGGCTCTAAACCAAAGCAACAACAGCCATCAGCTGCACAAAAGAATAAACAAAGAATACCCATAAATACCTGCTTCTCGCAAATTCATGAATAAAACTGGCCTGCAGTACTTCTGTGCATACATACCATGTGGCTTTCGGGAGGCGGAAGAAAAAAGGGCTACAAAAGAAAGGAGACTAAGAGGTACCTACAGAAACACACAGCAGAGCAGTAACAGAATTGCAGGATGCAGCACTCACCAGGAGCAGATGCAAAGAGGGAGAATGGTAAGAAAAACTACAATATGTGAAAATACACAGGATGAAGAGATGTTACTACAAACCTAGGAAAATAGTTTTGCAAACAAAATAGCAGTAAGGAAGTATTTCAGAGGGAAATCCATGGAGACATGTAAAAGCAACAATAGTTTCTCCCTAGACGTAACATTAGCTTAAAACCAGCTTTAGCTTCCAGATATTAAAAAGTGCAAGTAAGCAGAGGGCATAGCAACTGGTAATTTTCTATGTTTTGTCCCTTTCACTTGTAAAAATCAGTTCAGAAGATTTGGCCTTCCTGGCTTACAGTATACCTATCCATGATAGGAAAGTTTTAGTCAGACTAACACAAAAGCATTTATATGCCAGTGAGTTAAATTAGGACAGTATAAATATGCTTCTATTTCTGCAACAAAATGTGTTCTCCTAGTGCAGACCACGACTGACAATCTGTATCTGAACAAGGATTCCCATTTTCCATGAGTAAAAGCTAATTCATTTCAGAAGGTGAAGACTTGCAGAAATTGTTACAATGTTTGTTCAGATCTCGCAGGCACCTCTCCCTCACAGTGCCTCCACAATCTGCGCAGCAGCATCTCCAACTGCATTTTCTCTCTAAGAGGTTGGAACTGCCACACAAGACTTGCAGATACATGGCAGCTTGGCATTTCATTACTGTTTTGTTAATGTTGTTGAAATTTTAAACAGCTTGAGTGTATTAGTTAGCCTACATGCAGCAACTGGCTATCAGGCTAATTAACACTTTCACAGGCTGCACAATACCTCCCTGCATGTCCAGCTCCAGTCAAATCTAACTCCACAGCAACACTTCCATCAGCAGCGCAGGAGTGTGATCAAGCACCCTGCACAGCACTGCAGCACACACAGCTGTAACTAACTGTGCTTTGAACACTTCAGCCTACATAAGCTGGTACTAATTTACACATATATTTTTGGAAGACTTTTTCCTTTTGTCAGAAGCATGCTACAATGACACACAGGAAAACAGACCGGATCAAGATGTTGAACCTAGCTGTAATTAACACTCACGCTGTCCCTACTTTTGTTGAATCCTGCATTTATCACAGTGGATGAGCCCAGAACAGACCAGTGATGTTTTTATTGTGAAATTTTGCAGGATTTCTTAAGAATTCCAACTGTAGCACATTGATTTATAAAGCAATGACTTTTATTTTAAAACAAAACTCTTAAGGCTCTTATTGACTGGGTATTAGCAGTGCATCAGAAGGTAGAATTCGTCCCTTAGGTTTTCTTCAGGACGCTCTGTAAAATATACTAGTATACTATACATATGTAAAAAGAGAAAGATAATAGTGGCAATAAAAAGGTGCAGCAGCTAACAGTAAACTGAAGGGATGTGCTCTGCAGGAAGGCTTAAAAGATTTCTCAATTTCAAGGTACTACACAGACTACTTGCTAGCTACAGACTTTGCATTCCTATGGATGAATTTTAGCTGCAATATTTTCTCAGCTCCTTACTTCTGTATTTTCAGTCAAATTGAGAAAGAGAAGGTATATTCTGGTAGAAATTAAGTATAAAGAAAAATATAAATAATTCAGACTGCCTTTTCCAGCACACAATTATTTTAGAGACTCTTCTGATCATTTTTCTTCTATAAATAACACTAATTTCTCCAGCTCAGAATAAAGGCCTTGCCCATGATTGGATGCTATTTTCCCTTCCTTTGCATTTACTATGCTGCTCTGATTTCATTTCACTTACAGGGGACATATGTAACAACTGTAACATCCTTGGCTTTCGAAGAACAGCTATACTAACATTTTAGTCATTTTAGTTTGCCATCTAAAACCTAGCACTTTTCTACTCATTTCCTCTACTATTGCACAGAAGCTATTTGAGGGGGGGTTTTGTGTTAGTTCCCTTCAGTGAGCTGAAGGCAATTATAGATTTTGTACATTCTCCCTCAGAGCTGCTCTTTTCCAGGCTGATGGTGATAAAACCTTCAGAGAACTTCCAGGTTCAACTAATGAAAGGTCTAAAAATGACCATGCTTGACACATCTCTTTCTACTACATTGCTTCAAAGGCTGTATCCTGCTTTCCTTCACCCAAGCACCTTCACCATACCCCATTTGATCCAGTATGTCTTCAAGAGACTGATACCAGTGATGTCTCAGTCTTATTATAGGTTTCCTGTGTGGACTCTCTCTACCATCCTATCAGCCAACTCCCAAAAGCAAGTAGTCCCAGTACAGGAGTAGCCAGGGCCACCTATTCAAAATATACCCACTGCCATTACTCACAATCACTCGCAATGAATTACTGGGATGCCTGTAGTTGGTTACAGTAACTCACGCTGCTGAAGGAGACCACAATAAAGAGGAACACTCCTCAAGCCTCATGTACAAGTCCTTTGTTGGACTTGGTTAGACTTAAGCGACCTGGTGCTGTAACTTCTCCAGTCTGTGCACACTACCTCACCATATGGAAACATATAGCTTCATTAGAGTTAGGTACAAGTAGCAGTCCCTCATACCGGTAGAAATACTCCCAGCTGCTCCCCATTACACAAGGTGAAAAATACACGTCACAATACAAAGCCACATGAACAATCCTGATATTTTAGTAAACACTCTCCACTAGAATGCACA
This sequence comes from Haliaeetus leucocephalus, assembly GCF_000737465.1. Classification (NCBI taxonomy): domain Eukaryota; kingdom Metazoa; phylum Chordata; class Aves; order Accipitriformes; family Accipitridae; genus Haliaeetus; species Haliaeetus leucocephalus. The sequence continues at coordinate 10,496,756 of NW_010972437.1, read as the reverse complement.
TCTGACACATGCTGAGCTGCTTGGGACACTCTTACATCCATTTTCTAGGTTTCTCTCATTTATTTTCCTTGATTTTCTTTTTCTGGGGCTCCTCCATTTCCAAGATCCTTTGTATGTTTAAATGCATTGCTACTATTCCATCAACTTTAGTCATTGTCTCTCAACACCTCCCCTTCTATTTCTTTTTATTGTGACTCAAGCAATATAGTCATAGCAGCTACATTTGTAAATCCTCTGAGCTGTCGCTTCAAACATCTGCAACCTGCTGATTGCTCCTTCCCCTCCCTGCATTCTCAACCCCTTTTTTTCCTCCAAGAAGTTTGCTTGAAATGTCATTAATTTGTGGAATAAATTCTACTTTTAAATGTGCAGATCTTCTCTCACACTTTAGAGCCCCACTGAATTTTAATAAGGGGATTTAAAAAAAAAACCCCACAATGCATATGCCAGCTCCCTCTCCAAGTACTCACATAAGTTTTCTACCATCATTTATCTGCCTCAAAGCTGATAAACACACCGTATGTATTAGCATTTTAGCTCAGAGATGCACCAGTGAATTCTTTGCAAGTCCGCTGGCAGATTCATAAGAAAGTTATTTCCTTCTGATTTACCTTTGTTGAAATTGATTGTGTCTAGCTGTAATTGCTACTGGCTGCCCAAACCACACATATCCTTCCTACCCCTTGTTTCAAAGCAGGATTAAGCCAACCCTATAAGGTCACAGAGTTCAAAGAATGCCCAGGAATCTTCTGTCTCAATTTCAAAGTCAAAGGAGAAACAGAGGTGGTCGGACAGTCCAAGGCATGGTTCTTCAGGGCAGCTCAGGATGACTAGGAAACAACTACAAAGACTGCATGATAGGAAAGGGAACCCTCCAAGGCTACAGATTCAGGAAGCTCTTGGTATACTAATGGAAACAGTGGTATTTTCTGGCTTTGGGACGGAATTATATTTTAAAACTAAAATCCTTGTGGAATAGTCTCACTACCGCCTTGCACAGGTCCAGCTCTGATCAAGGCAGAAGAGAACTTTAATTTCCTCTATTTGAGCATACATTACAAGTGCTTCAGCAAAATTCATAATAAACATATCAAAAAATTTCCAAGAACAGTAAAACAGTATTTGTAGGCTTAATTACATGCGGTCTTCTATCCATTTCTACTTAGGGCTTTTTTTATAGCGCTCTAACAGTAGTGGTAAAGACTGCTGTTAGAGAGACTAATGGATGTAATGGACCACTGGTCAGACCCATAATGATAGCTCATGTTCCTGTACCAATATAGGTTTATGACAATTTTATCACCCCAGTGCAACTGGCTGACATCAGGGTATTGTGACTAGAAATTCTGGGTGATCAGCCAGAAGCCTGTTGTCCATAAAAATAAAAATCAATTAAAAATACAACAAGTTGCCAATACAGAACAGTAACTGCTTTCACAGTATTCTCTGGAATGGCAGCTGGACCATAAATAAATCCTGAAAGCATCTTTCAGGATATTTGGCTTCTTACTTGTCCTTACTATTTGCATACACTAAAGTCCCTCAGGAGATCCAAACTAACCTGTTGTGTCTTCCTCCTCCATCTCATGATTCCCAACTAACACCAAGAGTTTCACAGCCTCTGTATGAACTTTTCCATTTCCTAAGCGTTTCCCTTCTACTAGATCTGTTTCATGTTTTGTAACTTCTTTATTAGGAATGAATAGCATTTCTTAAAATTTCCTCCTCCATAGTAATTTACCTTCAGGGTTAGGAAAAAAATTTGGAAGATTTTTGCTAGCATTCAGGGGACAATTTAAATTGCAAAAAGAAATCCTATTTGTTTCAATAAAATCATAACTCATCTCCCAAGGGAGTTTCACTACACAGGCATATCACTTGGTTAGCTATGATAGGATGCAGAAATCCAAAAAGCTGGCATTAATTCACTACTGGGTTTTTTTGACATCCTTCACTGGAATGTATAACATGAATATAGAATACCGAAGTTATTACAGTAGAGGTAAGTCTAACTGTGTAGCAGAAGGAAGTTATTAACAAAATTCATGATGTTGAGAGGTTACAATGAAAGTTTATTCCTCTTGTATGGTAAAGTTAAATCAGCTGAAAGTGAGGATTAATATTTTTAACTTAATATTAAACATTTGGCATTGTTCACAAACATCTAACCAGATGAATTACTTGTCTCTTTCAATAAGTAATTCTTATTTTCAAGGCTATATAAGAAGCTTAAAAATTAAAGTTTTTTGTATCAGGACCTCTTGTTTTGGTGAGTATGAGAAGCATCATCAAATATGCTACAGTGAAATACTGCCGCTTGCAAACACTTCCAAGATTATTAAAATCCAAAAAATATTCTGGGAAGAATATAAATGTAATGTCCAAAGTATCGGTCTGAATAGCATGGATGTTTATTATTTCACATCTGATTATTGTAAAGAAAATTTGATTTTTTTTTTTTTTTGGTCTGAGAACCTGAAAAATCAAAGTGCTTCCAACTGATATTAACAGAGTTGTAGAGTTCATATATCTAAATATGGCCAGATCTTCTCCACGATTGTAGGATTTTTCTTTACTTTGAAACTCAGTGGTAGAGCCTTTTTTGCTCCAATAATTAATCTTTGGAAAACAAGCCTTGCAGGACTGCTTCCATTTAGAGAAGTAACAGAGGGAAGGGGATCTCAGGAACAGCCTGCTTATTCAGATACCAAACACAAATTCTTTTTCCTTTGAAAACCGCAAAAGAGAAAAGCAACAGCACACTTTCCCATTTAGAAATTGTCAAATTCACATAATGGATCTGACACACAAAACATCATTCCTCTTTGCCATTTATCATTTTTTGCTCTAGCATAGACAAGTTTCTGCCCACAGGTTTTCTCTCACCAGGTCTGTCCAAGCAGCCCAGTGCCCAGCCCTCAGCAGCCACTCTTCCCTATTGCCTTGCTGGAACGAAATCATTTTTTTGTTTGAACCTCAGGAAGTCTTTCACACGGCTTACAGGTCAATAACCCCACAATAACTTTTGGACCAAAGACCTTGTTGATGTCAGACATAGGCACTTTGGAGTGTAACACTATTAAGTGCTAAGACTGGTGACAGTTTTCTGCTGAACATCTAACAAAAAGCGTTCTTTATATATATTTTTATAATTAAATAGGTCATTCATTTAATACAGTTAATCCCCTCCCTCCTCCCTCCCAAAAAAAAAAAGGTGGTAATCATCATACAGCATGAGATAAAATGTTTAAGTATTTATGGAGTTTAGAATTTCTGTACTGCTTTCACTAAACATAAGTTTCCCGCAACATACAGATCTTTAAAAAAAATTCTAGACAGGTCACCTCATTTTGCTATGCTCAGCAGAAGGCTCTACATCACCATCCTCTAAATCATATTTACAAAGCACTCCAAGTGATATTCTCTCAGATGCCTTTCTAAGAATCTATCCTCTGGCTTTAACTAAAAATAAAAAAATAAAAAAAATAAAAAAAACAAACCAACCAACTTACAAAACTCTGATTTATTGTCACCATTTGTTTCCAAGAGCTTTATTACCTAACAATAGATCAACTTGGCTTGCTTTAGGCATTAACAACAGTACATTAGTAGGCCAATTATAACACTCTAAAAGTTTAATTTGTAAACTAGTACAAATCATTATTGTTTCACAAAATGAGGTTTCCATCCTATTACTAACATATATTAGCAATGCCAATTTTAGTCTAATTGCGGATTTGATTTAAGATGCTTAAGTCAATTGTATTGATAAGTAGTGTCATCTACAATATCTTACAGATGACCTGAAAGTTTACAGACAGAAAGCTAAAGATACAGCTGTAAGAATATTTTTGGTTGTTCCCTACACCTTAATTAGTTTCAGGAACCAGATATAAATGATGCCAAGGACAATCCTGGGAGGGGAATTTTTGCCTAGTGATACAACTTATCATTTATTTTAACCCTCTGCAAAGGTTTTCTCATGCCAGTGGAAGAGGATGTAAATGCTTGCTGTTGTATTCACACAGCTTCCCAGTAAACCAGTAGAATTAGGGTGGTTCAGTAAAGGACTGCTAAACTCAATCGACTGCAGGTTTTTCTGCTTTCTTACATTCAAACCAAGTGACTGCAGCAATCTTAAAACAGTACATTTCCAATTTTTCTTCCTTGCTGTATTTAACAGAGTTGTCTGGGTTATGGTTAGAGACCCACAGAAGCACTTGTTCCTGTTGAGCCAGCGGTAAAGATTTGCTTTTCTCTTGGTGGGAATTTTACTCCTAGGCTTTTCCAAGGGAGGCTGTACTCTGCTAGAGGCCATGAAACTCTTATCAGGTTTGATTGGTTTGATCTCTGATTAGACTTCTAAAGCATGCAATCAGGCTGTCTTTTTGTTTTGTGTTTGCAGAGCAGCAAGATGAGATCCTGAGAAGCTACAAGAAGCACTCAAGAAAACAAATAATGTCCCTGTCGCATTCCTGGGAGAGAGCTGTCAGCTCCATTAGTAGAGAAAGATGTAGGCCAGGCAATATGCAAGATGCTTAGTGCCTTCGTTTTCCATATTATAAAGAAAGCCATTATAGATGACATACAGGCTTACAAGCAAATCTCAGAGTAAGTGGCATAATGCCTGCTATTAACTCTGTTGGAGATGCTTTAAATATCTTTATCAATACAAAACCTCATACTTTCCTGTGACTACTAGCTCTTTTAGCTTGCACCCTTCCAAAATCAGAAGAAAAGCAATGATGCAAGATGAGGCAAGTGACAGAGGCAGGGACATGATAACTGTCATCAAGACTTTATCTTTAATGGAAGCAGTGTCATCACAAGGAGTTACAGAATTTGAAGGCTAGAGAATGGAACTAGTTTTACCTGATGTCAAATATTTATGATGTTATATTTAAGTATTATTATATTTGCATCCCAGTTAAGAGCTGTGGAAGTAGCAGAAAGATGATGAAATAAATTATGCAGGGAAAAATAGATAAAGGGAGATGAAAGAGCTGAAAGAAATTCAAATCATCAAAAATAAAAGACTAAGAAGTACTCCAGTGAAAAGTACACTACATATATATATATGGCAGCTGTTTAAGGTACTTAATTTTGGCAAGAGTGGGGGAGACACTGCAGAAGTCTCACTTCAGCTAGCAAAAGGCTTTTAGGCAGTTGGTCCATCACATGGAGAAAGCACACAGGCAGAAAGGAGGTTGCAGGGGAGGAGGCTGTTGCATGGAAACACTGATGCAGTGACTCAGTTCACCTGGCCAGGCTTCAGCTTAAGCCAGCACTACCTGCAGGCCATTTAACTTTACCGGTCAAGTGGGTTTGCAAAGTCTTTGCAGTATCTTGAAAATATTGACATATCTTGATGGTATATTTAGACACCTGAGAAGTCAAAGTCTTGTATAAGTTATTGTAAGAACATGGCTGATCTCTTACACAGGCAGTGGAAGTCAGCAGTGTCCAAAAAGTGACTGAAGCACACCACAACTTGGAGATGGACAAATACTGGGGGTTGCACATAAATTCAGTAGCTTGCACTCAATCCCATGGTGAAATTAAGAAGGGAATTGGCTTGATCACATCCTCTTTTCATCTGAACTTTATCATTTCTTTCTAGGGTCTTGGGAAGCCAGTTGTCACAAAAAGCTGTAATTCGTGCCACCTCCTGCCAGCATTAGAGAGTCCAACTCTTTAAACAGAAAGGAGAAAAAACATTAAAAGGATGCCAATAAGTTTAGGTTTTAATCAAGAGTTAAAGCAAGAAATGCATCAAGAGTGGAGTAGAGACCTTTTTAAAGCAAACAGTTTATTAGTCTAAACAGCACATAACTATGAGAAATTCTACGAGAAACTTTTTTCCCCTCATTTTATAGGGCCAAAATTGCTAGTGTGCATAGAAGCTTTCTTACCAAAGGTCTCGCAAAAATAGAAGTTTGCACTGTGTTTTGCTTATTAAGCAGCCTTATTGTTTTAAGCAGTAGTCAATTAATCATTGAAAATGTTGCCCTGACTATAATTAATAACTACAAACAAAAGACTATAGGCAAAAAGACAAGGTAGATCTCAAGCAAAGCAAACACATCTCCAAGAATAGATTTTTGCTCTCTTTATCACTCCTGGAGCTCACAGATCGCTTTAACAGAACCTGTGGCTGAACTACTGAAAGAAAAAGATGGAGAAAAAGAAAAAGGGCTGTTAAAGCAGAGTCACTTTTAAACCTTTACATGCAGGAATAGAGAACAACTCATCAGACAAGAAGGATTAAACAGTAATACTTTGTGGATAAAAACAAAAACCAAGAATATAAAACCAAGTCCTTTCACCCTTCATACAGAAGCATTAATATAAACAAACTGTTATAACTATATAAAGATGTGCAAATCTGAAAGCCAACTTTTGCATGAATGTACAAATTTTTAATCACTTTTCATAAACAGATAATTCGCAGCTCTAGGCAAGTGGGGGCAGGGGGCAGAAGGCAAGAAGGAATAAATACTTGAACCAGTTCTTCAGATGCCATCAGATGCCCCAGCAACTCTGCAGCCTCCAAGACAGCTGAGCTGAGAGCTCCTTGGCACTAAAAGCAGGGAGGGCAACAGCTTCTTCCCTTCTGGCCTGCCCAGGTGGTCCCGCTCCCTCCTCAGCACCACCCTGCGACGGCCCAGGTCCCTCCATTCGAACTCCCACTACCTCTGCAGGCTTCGGCACCCACTGCCTCACATGGCGGCCCAGTGCTGCTAGAGCTGCTGCCAGGTAAGCATTACCTCTGCCAGCAGAAGGCTGTGAGAAAGGAGAGGGAATGGGACTGGAACATCCTTGGCAGTCGTGGTGAGGCACAGCGATCTGTTTTGTCTCGTGCAACTGCCGCCAAATTCACCAGCAGCTGAGCTGCTCCCAGGGATCCATAATCCAATAAACCTTCACTGAATGGCATGGATTTCAAAAGCCTGGTCTACATCTAAGGGGCATGATGTAGGATAATACAATGTATTTGCAAACCTTCCCAGTTTTGCAAAAGCTTATATTGTTCCACAGTGCAAAAGAGATTATAAACAAAGAGGTATGTACTCCTTTAATTGCATCTATACCAACAGAAGTGCTACCATAAATAAATTGTATGTATTTAAAACATATCACTAGCCAATATTGCTAAGCCAGCAAAAATCTGTAATATAGAATTTGCAAATGGAATTTTATGTAAGTAGAGATGACAGGCATAACTGTGAGGAACTTGTTCTTCAAATTCATCAAGGGCCATCTCCACCACTTTCAGTTAAATCAGAGACGGTTTTGGTCTTTGAAGTTAAATTCAATACTTTTTTTCATACAACATTCCCACTGACTTGGAATAGGCACTCTACGTATGAAATGACTGACAAATATTTATGGTTTCCATTTTATGTATGAGAACATACACATCATGATATAATATATTCATTCCTATCCTGTGTATGTACTAAGTAAATATAAAGACTAGGAATGTATGCATTATTCGTTGCTAATTTTGTCTTAAGAGCTGTATATTTAACTCCAAACCCAATTTTCATTCTTTTCTTTGCAACACATTTCATATCTTAAATCATGAATGTGCAACACAGGATGTCATTTGGATGTCAAAAAAGCAATCAACTGAAGAAGACTCTCATTCAGAAGCCATTTAGAAGCAAACTGAAAACAAAATTTTTTTAACCTTTAAAAATGCTACAGTATATTAGGAATATAAGAATTGCTTCTATAACTGCCTGGAGTGCTGAATTTTTATTCATACTTAGGATTATTGCCTTTACAAAGTACTAAATTCAGCAAGCAGATGTCATAAATTATGACAGTGATTTCTATGTAGAGAGACATGCTGCTGAACTCAAGAAGTGCAGAATAAAATACCTGAAGGGAAATAAAAATCCTTGCAAGCTGCACAACAGAGTCAATACAGAGTCATCAACAAAGTCCACCAGTCGAGCACAGTTTATATCCCAGACTAACTCCAGGAGTGGCCAGGTTTCTGCTCACTCCATCTACAGCAACTCCAGCAGCTGGATGCAATGCTTCTCCCTCCACCCAGTTTTGACACCATGCTTAGTCCCACATCACGGTGAGAACGTAGGGGCCCCAGTGCAAAATCTCTGGTTGGGACCTAGAAGACTGCTCTCTGATGGACAACTCACCCCTTAACACAAGATGCATGCTTAGAAAGTGTCCAGCTGCTGCCACTGCCTAGCTGCTGCCTCACACACAGTCCAAGGCAGGTAACTGGAAGGATGACACATGCCCACCCCCCCACCTCACAAAAAAAAAGGCATGGAAATCTAGAGGTGGCCCAGGAACATACGGAGGGCAGGCGAGGAGAAAGGCTTTTGAAAACCTCCCTAAGCAGCCAATGCAGTCAGATCCAGGCAAAGGTATATACTTGGCAATCCTAAGTGGACAGATACACCTGTTTCTGATTCTCAAACCTAATTATTTTGAAATTACATTTGGTTCAGTAATAACGATTTGTAGATACTGTGCATCCTGCTCATGAAGCTCCCAGTAAGCCTCACAGACACACTTTGTGTATGTCTCAGACACACTTATTTGAAACTTTTTTTAATCATTAAAGCAACAATACACAGGATCCAGTTTCAGTCACAGCTTTAGGACAGAGAAGTCATGCATGTAGCATTAAAGAAAGTAGTAAAATTGAAGCTCTCTGAGGGATAAGTCATGGTTCTGCAAGCTGAGAGAAGCTGTGGGAAGGTACCAGACCAAGGTGCAGAGCCTACCACCACTGCAGGGAGCAGCAGTTTCCCTGGGCTGCAGCTTCATGACAGCACTAAGAAAGGGAGAACAACTTGAGAGAAGTAGCAGGAAGAAGAAAGAGAAAGGTAAAAAGAGGAGGAACACTGAAAAGATTCAGAAAGCAGTTTGACATTAAGTTTCTTCAACCATTTATGTGGTTTTGACCAAACTGCTTAGAGACATTTATTAAAAGTATTTTTGCATTGCTTGCACTGTGCTGGGCGTTTTCCAGCTCAGTTCTACAGTTATAGGAATAGTGCTAGTCCTAAGAAAACTAAAGCCCACAACAGGTCTAGCATGTCTAGCAAAAGTTATCCTGAAATGTTATGAATGTGTTCTACTGAATTTTTAATGAAAACAACCACATAACAGTGGTACGAGGTGTAGCACAGGAATGCCCAAAGTCAGAGTGAACACAGAGCTGTAATCAGCTAACAATCATTTTCAAACAGGCTTAAATGGAAATTCTATGGATGTGAACAAGGTTACATTATGGCACAGTTACAACAAAAGCAAGAGCCGAAAGAGTTAAGAGTGGATTTTCAAATGAAGTACAAAGTGATTTTAAAATTATATGAGCTGCTTCACACGCAAGAGTTTGTATTAAGCACCTTGGTGCCATTCATGCAATTTCTTTCACAGTCTTCTAAACCACTAAAGTCTGCCACATCAGACACTTACCAGCCACTAAAGGCAGATCCCACTGTCACTGATAAGTGGTATATTAAATGCTCAAGCTGCTGTAGAGCAAGGAATTGACCCTTCTAGCATTTTTATTTTTTATTTCTTAAATAAAAATATATTTGTTTTGATTAGACTGTTGTTGATGCCTTCTTTCTGCATTGCTATGACATTCAAATGTGCCGTTTGGGACCATTAAACAAAAGGTTTTCCAAAGTAGTGGCAATCCCAAATGTAAATGTTAACCTGTGTTGCAGAGGCACACCTGACTGCCCCACCTCTCTTCCCCTGTTCCCCTCCTGCTGCAAAGAACAAGCTTCTCCAATACGCTATCTTTGATAAAGCAAATTCTTACTCCATTTACACAGCCTATAATTGCTTCCACACAAAACCAAACATTTCTCTTCCCCTCTCTAAACCTCACCTGGTGTGCTCTATTTTGCTTTCTGATTAGAGGTATAATGCTGAAGGTGAAAGACTAAAATAATCATGAAGATATTTTTGAAAACAAATTCATGGAACAACCTAGATTTTTATAGTCACACTATGATGGCAGCCAGGAATTATGCTTATCAGAAGTTTTGCAGTGTGTACTTGCCATGATTTAATCACCTACCGCATTTTGCTGCTTCTCAGTGGTATTCTGGCTATATTTACTGCAGATACCTATGATGAAAGCAGTGTCTTTGAGAAATGCTGTATAAACAGTATATTTTATATACTTAAGCTTCTCCCTGCCTATTGGATTTCTATCAAGGAGGGAAAAAGCATTCATTAGAAAAACAGACTAGCTGCAAGGAAACAGGGCTTGAGTTATCAGGCACGTGGGTGGGAAAGCCACCATCCAGTTCATGGAATTCAGAGTCCACGGCCACAAACCCTCTCCTGGAAGCAGTGAAAGAGCCAGGAATCCAGCCTTATACACAGACACCGAGTGCGGCGTCTCAAAGGCCCGCGCGGAGGTCATTATTACTGGAAGACAGTTGCAAGATAGCACAGAGTCAAGCAGGGAGTGTGTTGTCAAAGGCAAGCACGGGCTCAGGACAGAAAAAGAGTTGTTACAAAAGCAATCCTGACCTCAGTAGGGAAGGGTTACATAGCAGAGCTTAACACCAGGAATTTGGACCTTGCAGCTAAAATAAATAGCTGCAATGCATGACACATCAAAACAGTTAATGCAGTTCCAGTGCTAAACAATTATTGCACTTTCTGGGACAGTTAAGTAACTGGAGACAAAACAACCAACAATGCTCACGCATAGGAATTTCTGCTACAAATTCATAGACTTTGGATCTATACTGAAGCAGTGGACCTTTGGGGGAAGTGACATTCATAGTATTAATCTTTCCCAGTAATAGTATGGGTAAATAAAAACTCTTTGGGAAGGATGGGCTTGTAATGTCTGTGACAGTGTGAATTAACCATCAGGGACCAATTCCTGTCTTTCAGTAAGTATTTTCAAAGGGATGAAGGGAAATTCCACATTTAAGAGTAGAAAGTCTCTCCACAGCCATGTTCCAGCCCCACACTGCAGCACCTGAAACTCATAGCAACTACAGTATTTGGGCATGGGGAGAAAATTTTCATTTATTTTACAAGTGCAGGAATACTCTTTGATTTTATTTTTCTTTCTATAAGCATAAATTTGAACAGGAGGCAAACTACGAAACATTTGGAAAAGCATTTGGAAGAACACCTTCTTCCACCTTGCAGGTGCATCTGCACACAAACTCATTTCCAGCTGTGAAGCTCAGCGCCAGCGCCTTAAGCAGACATTGCAGTCAGGCAGCACAGCCAGCAGCTCCCCACCTCACTGTAAACAATTGGAAGAATCTGAATTATTCCCTCTAAAGCAGGACTTCAAACATTCAATTGCATGAGTAGTCCAGTGTTTTTCCTAAAGCTTCAGTGTGGAAAAGTTTCACGATAAATTTAACATTGTTGTTGCTGTTACTCTAAACTTAGAACTTTAGAATTTTGTTGAAGCGTGAAAATACTGGCCCAAAAAGCACCTAAAAGACTCAAAAGATCAACTTAAAGAAACTGAAGAAAATTAATTTTTAACTTCTTGCCTGGGAGGACTTTATTTTTATGTTTAAATTCCAGATTGACAACATTACACAGGAATTCTATTCAATTCTGCCATTTCAAATCTAGAATGGGATCAATTTGGGGGTTCTGCAAAGTTTTTTCAATTAAAAAAAAAAACAACGAGGCTAATCAAAGCATTCAGTTAATTCATTGTGATATCACAAAATTACACTAGAAAAAGAAAGTTAAGTAACTAAGGAAGTTTGTTGACATTCAATGAACTATTTCCCTTTGTGAACAATTTGGAATAGTTTACTTCAAAAATCTTATTAAAAAATGGAAACTATAATAGTAATTTTTCCAAAAAAGTTCAACTTATAAGTTTGCTGAAAAGTTTGAACAACATTATCACTGGCTGAATCTAAAATGAAGGTCAGCATTTAAATTCCCAAAACCAAGAGTCCCTTGCTTACCTTGGTTACTTTACAGTCTTTTATTATTGAAGCAATAATATCCTTTTGATGTCAGAGCCATAAAAGTACTTTAAACATTTATTTTTCAAATTCAACTACTTTTCTTTAGTATGATGGCATCTCACATGACCGTATTTGAATTGGACAGTAATATCTGACACTTAAAGTTCAACCCATAAAGAGTTTTTTGCTCACTATGACTCCAGATCAGAAAGAAAGAGTATGAGAAACAAGCATGCTGTTTTGCAAACATTTGGTAATGCCAAATTTTGCCACTTTTCATTTGGCAAACCATATTTAACCCGCTCAACTTTCAATAGCTCAGAGACTTGTTGGTCTAAGCTACTGCATTGAAGGATTATGAGATTCAAAATGGTACGTTGTGGGGAAATCTCAAAAATACATTTATGAAGCTTTTACGGTAATGGTAATACATAACAACACAGAGAATAGGATGACTCCAACCACTTGCAATGGACTCTGGATCAGACCACATGCAATGAATATCAAAACCCTGTTTGACACACTGTGCAGTCTAGCCACTGCTACTTTCATTGCTGCCACTGAATTAAAACAGAAATACTGTTTAACATTGTCAGGGTGGTGCAAAGTATTCCATTCTTTCTGGAAAGTCATCACTAGATCATACCTGGATTGACACAGCAGTGAGCTTCCAAAATGAGACCTATACACAGTGTGGGAGAAAACACCTTGTTCTGCAAGAGTCTCGCTCTCCCCAGCTGTAAGGGCCCTCGAGAGCAGCCAAGGGCTGTCAGAGGCAGGAGACCACCTCCTTCCTTTGGCCACGTTACAGCACAGTAACCTCAGTCTGATCCTCCAGGCAAAGCATGCATGTATCGGCACGAGTGAGGCTCCTGCTCAGCAGCAAATGGCTTTTGGTCATGTAAATGATACCTGAGCCACAGAGCCGGCAGATTAGTTTTAATCATTAATGAGCAACAGCTAAATTCAACTTTAATCAAAACTATCAGGTGGCAAAACTTCTAGAATAACTATATTAAAAGTCATCTAAACTTCTATTAAAAATGAGATTAATTACTACAACATCAGAGAGAAATTCTGTTCACAAAGCCCTGTTATTCTAATCTTCCTAAATGTACGGAACTCAGAGAAAATGCTGAAGTCAGGATCTGTCATGCAGAACCAAGAATAGTACTTTGCCCTAAGTAGTCTATGTTATATGTTGCATTATATTGCTTGAAAACAAACTGTATTGATAGGAGGCAAGAATAATTTTACCTAATCTAAATATGCAGGATTCCAGAAAAAGAAGGGCAGACAGAAGGCCAAAAGCATGAATTATGCATACTGTATCATCAAACTCCTACCCTACTTTAGAGCTGGAGCAGGTTTTGCACGGAAAAAGAAATTAGGATGGAACATATATTGAACAATTTTCTCCATAACTGGTTCTTACTCACCTTAAATGTAAAATTTTATTTAGTTTGTATCACAGGGAGACATCCTTATTAAAGTAGCACATTTGCGTGGGTCCCTTTGAAAGGATTTAATGCAAACAAGTCTGAAATAATTGAAGGGAAGACATTTTCTGACTGTTCTCAGAAGAGCTTAGTGAAGAAGAAGATAGCAGGAAAGAATTACTTTATTATATTGATTTTCTTGGGGAAAAAAAAAATCAAAGTAAGCTAGGTCAAATAAACCAATTCTCTTTTGTAAAAATCAATAGAAGCATGCAGAACATGAGTGAATTTACATGTCAAAAAGTGTTTGTAACCATACTGCAAAACAAGATCTGCACATTATTACTCTAATAAGGCAGGTAATGTAAGAGACTAGCTTGGTTCATTACTGTACATTGCTATTTTAAAATAAAGTGCAATGTATACACATTTTTCCTAATTTAATCAAGCCATTAATCTAAAATAGGACTGATTATATATTACATTACAACTCACTAAAATATGTTGAATCATAGCACATGACTGGCCTGCAGCTGCTTAAAACACATCTACCCAAAACTGAAAAATAGTTCCACACAACACTGCAAAGACAATTGTCTATTTAAATCTTTACTACCCAAGTCATGCATTCTTAATCTCCAAGACTCTTCTGCTCTGTGACAAAAAAGTTTTAGCCATCACCTAGAAGTTAAACACACTGATTTACACTACACATTCTCAATATTGTGCTGGATGTTCAACTACAAAGTAGAAGTCAATGTCTGCTAGGGCTTCAGTACTTGCTAAAAGTCTACTGGCTTCTTTAAATTAATACAGTTTCACATCAAATACCTGAAAAGATGTCCCTCATTTACTTGACCAATACCCTCAAGGGAATACCTGCACTCCCAGATACTTGAAATCGCAAGTGTTTTGGAGCATTAACCTCAGCTCAGTGTCAGCAATTACTATCTGTAACATCAGTCACATGAAAATTAGCTCCAGGACTGACTCCCAGTTTGCAGCAGGGCCAAGTCCTACTTTCCAGCAGGACCCAAGCTGAGGACATGACAAGTTCTGTTACATCCTGACTGTATAACCTGGTATCCAGCTGCAAGACACAAGGGACCCAGGTGTCCAGCTTGAGCCCCTTCTCTGCAAAGCTCCAGCCACCCCACTACACCTCCCCTGACCTACAAAAGATGCATGTGATTCTCTACGTTTCTTCTATAGCTTCCTTACCTCGCTCTTTAAGACAGCAAAACACTTTGGATACTAAAAATGTGTATGCCTAAACATTTAAAGGGCTTTAGCCAACATCACCCTAAATCCACCAGAAAGTGGTAATCTACAGGAAATGAGGACCTACAGATCAATTTTGAAGTTTTGTAACCAATATCAAAACTTCCCCTGACTTTGTCAGGGGTAGAATTAATGGGAAAGGAGCACAGAGTTTGACAGCTTCCATTTAAAAGCTGTGCATCACTCAGGTTCACACTGAGGACTTGATCCAGTTTCTTCTGACTCCTCCTCCCCTAGTACAGAGTCCGAGACTCAAATCCATTTCTTCACATTATTTAAGCCTCTTCTGAGATTATTCATTAGAGCAAATATAAGAAAACCAAACCGCAACCTTAGCGGAGCTTCTAATATTAAAATAGCATCACATCCTCTACTGAATTCATACTGGACAATCAATATAAACTAACTATTAATAAAAGCCATAAAAGGCATATACTTTTCTCACTTTTTCAAAGAGTACAGTCTGCCTTCCTACTGTTAAGTGAACGGAGTACTGCCAGGATATTCAAACCCTCGAAAAAGCTAACAAAAAGTGTTCTAAAAGCAACAATTAAATCCTCTCCCCCCCCCCCCCCCAAAGTATTCCAAAGCCATACTAAGCATTTTCTCATTTCATATGAGGAGCCATGTATTTACTTGGTGTCTAATCACTTAAAAAAAAAAAAAAGCACAATCTTTTCCATAAGCAAATAATTTTGCACTGCTGACAAACATAGCAAGGTTATAGCATAAGAACAAAGGTCAAAATATAAGGCTGCACTCAGCCTTGCACAATGTCCATTATTTCCAGTAGAAATTCACCTAATTTCCCCAAGTGGTCTATAAATACTGCCTTTTATTGTTTTCCCATCTCCACTCTAACATGCATCAATCAGCAAGAAGAAAATTTTTAGATACCCATTGCACAACTCTCTGCAACTCCAATTTAAAAAAAAAAAAAAACCCACACCACAACTCCAAGCAGAACCCATTGCCACCAGTCAGGCAGTGCAGAGAGGGTTCAGAAAGCCTTTCCAAAACCCAGCTTCAGTCCACCTCAATGGGAGCAGAACCCAGCCACAGCTTTTCATTTCTACCATCTGAGTTTACTGTGGGAAAAATCCAGACCTTTGCAAACGTATCATAATTTCGCATTTGTTTATGGCAATAGTTAAGACACCTCTGGCTTTCACTTTCTTTTTGACTTTCATTCACTCTTTGCAACTTCTGAGCCACAGAGGAAGGAAGGAGCCAGGGCAGGTCAAAAACCTGCCTTGCCAGTTGCTGTCACTACACGAGACTGCTCCCCCAGCCATCCTGCAGACATTCATACAAGCACGAATGAAGCACCCAGAGTAGCTGGGGCCATCAGTACGAGAAGACCAAGACCGCTCAGAGGAAAGGCACACAAACAGCTGATGGGACAGTCAGGCCACCCCCATGTGCACAGCTTATGGTCCGCCTGCAGACCTCCCATGCCTGGACAGGAGTAGGAGAAAAGTGACCACAACTCTTCTTTCTTATTTCCTACTTTTTTCTCTGTTCTTTAAAGTTTTGACTTCCTGCTACTGCTACCCTATAAGTGTCCTTTTCATGGCTGTTTCTGTTCATTTCTTTCTCTTTTCCCATTCAGTTTGTTTTCTTACCTAGCTCTTTATTGCCTGCATATTTTCCCCTCTGCTAACTTCTCCATTTTCCTCAAGTTTTTTCCCATTTGAAAGGGCCAATTTTGTTTTACTGATGAAATCAAATGCCTTTGCAGGACTGTAGTTTTAACTTTGCTTCTGTTTTTTGAAAGAACATAAACATAAACATTTACAGTCACTGAATAATAAACATCAGAAGAGTTTCCTCGAGACAGTATATTTTTAATTATGCATTCATGACTGGCAGATATATTTGACTTATTTTTGTATACTTTACTGCAGAAAGTCTAAGTAAATACAAGGTAGAAGAATTCAGAACTGGTTACTCGCCACATTCATTTATCCTGATAACCAGACACAAGTTTTATATCACCCAGCAGAGGCGCTTCTCATTTTCCTTCTTCATGATTCTCTCTACTAGGTATTAAAAATACATAATTAAATATTCAAAGTAAGAGCAGCATGCAATAGCAGGAAAAAAAAGGACACAAAGGCCTTTCACTCTCTAAGAGGAACTGCCTTCTTTGAAATAAGAGACAAGACTTAGAGCTCATCTACTCAGGGAATTCTCTCAGTTGTAACAACTGGCAGCCACTTACTGACATAGATAATTCAGCATAAACTTGAAGCAAGACAGAAGAAGAAACTATGGTCACCAGCAGACTTCACCTCCTGCTCAAAACCACATTGAGCTTCATCAGCAAAGACTGCAACTTCCCCTTGTATAGATGCAACAGCACGCAACTACTGAGCTAGCAGATAATTCAACACAGACATAGCTACAAAGGGACAGTTTCAATCTTGGGTAAATTAGAATTGGACCAACCTAAAGAAATCAGTGAACTTAAACTGGCAAGAAAACAGGTGGGACTTCTTTTATAATGACCATCATTTAGAGCAGCTGTGTTTGTTTCCTCAGAGACAGTTCACACAGTTGCACCCACATTTCTTTATTGAACTTTGTCAGTCAAACCTTATCCTAGATTCTTTGGCATATAAGCAGTGCTTTGAGAGCTGGTCTCATCTCTACAATGACAGAAACAGAGTCATGATACGGTTACACAGAACAAAACAGAAATACTGGTTTGATTCTGTGAGTTTTTCACTCCCTGGGCAGAGGATAGCTGGATTATGCTAATCCCCCAGCAATGCTGCACTTGATACCTACCCAACAGCACCCAACCAACATTAAAAACCACATGAGAAAGCAACAATTACTAGGTGCCCAAGACAGAAAACATCTCCTGAAGGAAGAAGCACAGATTCCTACTCTTCCTCCAGCAGCTCCAGAAGAGAGACAGCCTAAGTCCTACAGGGACTAAAGCATAGTCCCCATACAAAAACAAAAGAAAGGTCTTTAGCAAAGCACCCCTCACGGCCACCACCACAGTGAACTTGTAAACAAAGAATCAAATTGCAAGACTTAAAATATACAAATACCTGGAAACTGGCACAAAGACGCAGCCCCATCACATCCAGCACACCACCAAGCCAAGCCTGAAAAAACCAACCCCCCCTGCCCCCTCCCTAGCCATTACCTGGCTCTTGATCAGGGTAACCCAAGGCACCTGCTCCAACTGCCAAGCCACACACTCAGCTGCTCTCCTGCCTCCCCTTAGGGCTGCTGAGCCTCCTTCCCTCCCTCCCTGCCTGCCGCTGGGGCTCTTGCAGCCTCCCCCAGGCTGCTGAGGGCCTTGGTTAGCACCAAGCATGTTAGGAGCTGCACCAGCCACCTTCTCTCCCAGCACGCTACTGTTTGGTGGAGATGAGCAATTCATTCAGTATAACAAAGCTTGCATGAATGTGTATAGGTGTGTGTTTGCTTCTAAAGTAATGCTGAAGGGGGCTAAATGGCAAATTTAACCTTGTTATACTATAACATACCTGTAGTAATATGAAATCAGTGTTGGCTCAAAGCTTAAAGAAGCATTTCGGTGGAAGGAATAGTCTTGAAATTGTGCTGCATCCTCTTTGAGTAAGTCTTTGTCTTTTTACTGAAGTGTTATTGCCTTAGAAATGCAATTATTGCTGATAATCATTTAAATCAAGGACTAAAACAGTTCACTGCAGACCCTGTGAGACCACTGAATACAATGAAAAAAACCCTCTTGAATTCTAATAGGAATAGAAATGCTGTAATAAATACAAGTCCCTTTTGCCTGTGGGTATCCAAACAGTCTTCGTACATGTTTATCTGGAAATGTATCTTAATACACAAATATCAGGCACATTTGTCGTAAAATGTATTTATTGACAGACAGACTTGCTGATAAATAATGTAAAATTAGTGGCAAAGGAGAACAGACTATTTGGTTACACTCTTTGGTACTTACTGAAATATATCTGGATCTTTTTATTTGCCTGCTGTTAATGGTAAGAAGAGGTGATCAACATTAGTGTGTGATAATGAGCTGTGACTAAGCAGGACCTTTGCTTGAGAAGATTTTCTTCCAGGAGCTGTTGAGAGCCTTTGGGCTGCAATGAAGACCACAGGAGCAGAGGACAGCTTCTACCTCTCCAAAGCTCACTCTAACTGGAAGTTTCATGAGGACATCTTGCAGTAGTGTAGCACTCCTACTCTTGTACAATCCCAAGGCATAAAGACCAGCCTTGTTAAAAATCTGGCTAAAGTGTTCCAGCTATCACACTGGACTGGGAGGCTGGAGTGATAGCAAGGGAAGAGAAAAGGAAAGAGAGTAGTGCTCTTCCTTGTCTGACATAGTGCTACTATCCCTAAGAAATACAAAATACAGTCCTACTTAACAACATGGTCCAAATGTACTTTACATCTTGAAACTGGCACAGGCTGGTGTAGAGGCAGGCATGTTTACTTATAGCATGGAATTAAAAAGGAAGATTTTCTGTATGTCTACTGTTTCTCTCCTTTTTGACTGAAAATGGAGATACTTAGTTTCTAGAAAGAAAAAAAAAAAACAAACCACAACTAGCATTCTGAACAGAAAGCAAGTATGAAAAACTGTCACAAACTGATAGCGGTTTGATCTGCTTTAACAATGAAAAAACCCAGGAAAAACTATCAGGACAGACCGTTGTGTTATTAGTGACAATTATCTGGTTGGCAACTTCTCCTGTGATGTATTTTTCTTTAGCTAAGAGGAAGAGTTTGCTGCTCTCTTGAAGTTCTCCTTTTAAAGAGCAAGATCCTGCCTTTAAGTACAACTAAAAAAAACCTTTATCCCATTGCTGAACTATCTCTGGGTTACAATACTGAATTCATAATGATTGCTAACCAATTAGTAAGCTGCCACAGGCTGGACAGTGAAGGGGACATTTTGTTCTCATGACATGCTTTTCTGTGACCACAATAGAAATAGCTCACCTTGTTACAACTTGCTCCCAGGAATGTTTTCTGACCCCAAAGTCCTTATCTCCAAGATTCTCCAACCGTTCTGTTTTCTGTAAAAAGACAGAGTTAGGACAACACTACCCAAAACATCCATTTATGAAAAGGTACTTTTGCAATATAATGCGGGTTTTAATCCCTGTTGCGGGCAGAGAGACATTTTTGAGCAAGATAGTTGCACTGAAAATGTGAAACTCAGTAGCACTGCAACATTCTTCTCTGCAATAAGGATGAGTTTTAAAATCCTTTTTCTTTTTTTAGTTTGTTGTGATTTTTAGTTTGTATGCTACTTTCCATGTACATAAGTGTGTGAAAGAGTGGAAGAAGCAGGAGGGAGTGTTTTACCATCAGCTGCTTAACCACAGAAAACAACTGCTTTCAGAAGCCATACTGTTCGCACACATTACCGTGGTGCAAAAGAGTGCTGTACTCCAATGCCCGCTCTGAGAGGTGCCTGGGTGACTTCTCTCTGCCCAGCTGCTTCTTCAAGACCTTGAAAGGTCTTGCACTGCAGAAATATGTCTGTCAGTTCCCAGCCATTATTGGCTTTGGCTACACTGCAGCCATTTACTGTAATAGCATGGAGGCTTTCATGAAAAGAAATAGGTTTTTTACTGGAAAACTGTACTTCAGTACATCTGTGAGAAATAAGGAAATGAAACAGGTAAATAAACACATTAGGGTGAACTCAAACAAACAAAAAGGAAAACCCTTTAACAGTTTAAAGTATTTTTCATAAAGGTATCAGCTGTCTCATCTTCAAGTATCAGTTACATAAAATCAAGGAAATGGATATAAATACACAATAAATTGTGTGCTGCTTTAGTACACAGTTGCTTGTAAAGAATGTATTGCATCACAGCATAACCTTAGTTCTGACCTTAAATAAATACTATTACAAGAGAACCCTCACATTCTAACCATAACAACAATAACTACTTCTGAAAAAGACAACCATAAAAAAATTATTTATACACACATTAATGACATCTACTGACAAGCATCAAATACAAGTTGTGCATATATGTTTTGTCAGAGTAAGTGGAAAAATACTTCAATAGACTATCTGGTAGAACTAATGGAAGTCACAGCAATTAAAAATACTTTAAAATTCTACAGCATTTTAATATATAATACATTAGACTATTAAAAATGTCCATAAGAGTATCCATTAACATGTTGATTCAAAGAATCCCCAGCATACTGTCCAGGGTCAAGATTGTAGCACTGTCACAAAGTATGTATTTCTTTGTACTTGGATGAAAGTGTGTTTATTAGGGGCTGGCAGCCCAGCTGCTATGCCCAGAAGTATTTCTTTCTTTTGTTTTAAAAAGCTTGTTTTCTGGTGATTAGTTGTTACTATTTGCCCAATGAATTAGATTTTTAGGTTTGGTTTGGTTTTGGTTTTTTCCTAGGAACTTCTAAGTAATAAAGCTACCTTATAAATCACAGAGGGAAATGTGCATGTGGATCAGCTCAGCTGGGGTCTCTACCGCCAGAGATATAGCAAGATTCAAAGGCACTGTAGCATGTTGCCCCTTCTCAATCTCCTTTCAGCAGCACTTATGGACCTGCTATAGGCATCTTTCCAGATGGCAGCACCCAAAGAAGAGTTTGTGTATATTTACCTCTATTTGGCACCCTTTTGCCCTGCCCTTGCTATAATTCTCCATACAGCTCACAAAGAAATTCAGAAATTGAACCCAAATGAGATTACCTTGATAATACAGTGCTCCTTTGGAGGCCACCTTTGAGAACAAGGTACGATACTGCAAATCTCCAAGCTGAGCAGGTGTGATAATGAATTCAAGAGCTGAGAATGTGTCACCGTGAATTCAGTTGTTCTCAAAGCTTAATACGTGCATGTTGCAATTTGATGATGCTTTATGCAATCGCAGGGTTGTTACTGTCAGAAACCATCTGTTTACTTTGCATATTTTCACATTTTTGTGAGCTGCCTAGATTCTATCTTCTGCAATTGGAATGGAGATTTACCAATTTATTTTATTTTTCAAGATGAGTAGCCTTGCAAAGGATCTGAAAAGGTCCCAGCATGCAGAATTTGGGAAAATTCTGGGGCATAATGATATTCATGAGGATTCAGATTCCACATTCATCTGACCTTGACAGCTGAAATGAGGCCGGAAGATCTCAAAGACCAAGCTCCGTGGGTCAGAAAACCCCAGGAACAGAGCAGGGAGGAAACCGCACATTCTTGGTTTGCCAGTCCAATACTCTGACATTGGATGGAGAAGCTTTTAGTGATGAAAAAACAATACAAACAGCCTGGCAGCAGCAATGATGGCTTTAACGGGTCCAGAATAAAAGGGGGAATAAAACATTTCTGCTGGTCCCCTGTCCAAGCAGCCTGTGGAGAGGGCAGGCATCTGAAGAGAGGGCAGCAAGTCAACCCTGCGAATTCTCACTGGACAAGAGAGCCCAAGCTGCTCACCTGCTCACCCCCTCACCCACCCCTAGGGCAGCGGTGGCCTCATGGTGGGAGGGGGACAGGCAAGGAGCAGAGGGCTTCTTCCTCTCTTCATTGCTTGGACAAGCTATTATGAGCTCCTCTGATCAGCAGAGGACAATTTGCGTCTTTACCTGTGAGCCCTGCCCTCACCTACACTTGGCTGCTGAGATAAAGGATGCTCATAGCTGGGATGCTAATGGCTGTGTCCCATCATTTCTGCATCTGCTCCAGCATGGCTGCCGTCAGCCTGGTTTGACTCGTCCCTGCTGGCATCACTGGTCCCCTGACTTGAGGGACTGGGACACACCTGACTTTAAAGCAGTTGAAAATCCCAGCTGAAGAGTGAGGCTGCTAACAAAGCCTACCTCCCTCCACTTCTGTTAAATTGCTTGTACCTGGCCTGTTCTGTGTGACAGCATGTCTTTGCAAGCTTTTACTGGTTTTACCTTTTTAATGTAGAAACTCACTTCTAATTTACTACACTCTAAGAAAAGCTCTTCCCATGGAGTCTCTCTCAATAAAGGAATAGATAAAAACCTATGATAGTAAAAGCTATTTAATTTTATGTAAATCCTTGAAACCAAAAAAAGAACACCAGTTCTGCGCTCTCATACTACTTCAAAAGTTAAGCTCCTTTTAAGTGACCTTTTACACTGCTAATTGAACCTTGATATTATATTTCACATACATTATATATCTCACAGAGATATCTCCCTCTCTTTCTCTCCTGACCGTTCATTTGCAAATCTGCAAGTCCCATTCATGTCACTAGGAATGACAGAATCGCGCCCTCTGGAAGGTGGCCAATGCACAGCATCTGAGTTGTTTCAATTAAAAGTCTTTTTCTTGAAGTTGTTAAAACATTAATAGGGAGCTTTGTGAAGTAGAATCTTCCCATGAGATATCTGCATTACTGGGCTCCCGATATAAATTTTTTTATATCACATGCAATACCTGCAGAAAATGCAGGACTTAATTACTTGTATCTGGATTGTGAACAGGATAGAAGTCAGCGCTTTGCCTTCTTACTTAGGGGGTGGCATCCACCAGCTGGCATTCAAAAAAACCCACATTTGTTCTTCAGTTCACAGGCCAGATTTAACTGTCCTAAGAGATTCCAACAAAAACACTTTAAACTTGAATCTGAAAAAGTGAAAAAGTTGCAGAAAATGAGTAAAGATAGTGGTTTATGATACAGTTTTGGAGACTTACCTCCAGCTATAGCTACTAATGTGATTGCAACTGTAATTCTTAACAATTTCCAGACACTGCATACAATCCTTCACTGATACTTAAATAAGTGCCACATCTCTGAATTTAATTGATGTCATATAATACAACACAGGATTATACTACCCGAGTATCTCGACTGCCACATGCACACTTTGCATGGTATTTGCTAAAAATGAAAACATCTTGTTATATATTTCCCCTGCAATAGGAAAGCACCAGTACAGCAGGCAACATCCCCTTCTACAGTTGTTGAATCCCAGAGGCTTTCCTGAAACAACTTGTTTTGTTTGCTTTCGGTCATACTCTCATTTGATAAATGCCGTCTTTGCATTATGAAATCATAATGATTTCATAAACTTCAATATAAATTCAGTTAAACTTTGTAAGGAGCCAAGGTGGTGGGAATTCAGCGCATGCTACGCTTCCAAAGCAGAGAGCTTCATGGACTAAGTATTTAAAGGAGCCAAGGACAGATAGGTTCAAAAGTGAAACAAAATTGTGTATTTAAAAGTGTTTTTGCAAACTAGACTTTAAAAGCACTTTTGAAAATCTTCGGATCCACAGTTTTCAAAAGTCTAAGCTTTAGATCTGAAAACCACCTAGAAAAATACGCAAAAATTTAGGTATATATTTAGAATTTGTCTACAGAAACATTTTCCAGGCTTTTCCAGTGAGATATTAATGATACAAGATCAACAGTTAGTGTTACAGAAAAGAATTTCAAAATCTGAAAACACATAAGTTCTATTTAAAAGCAATAAATTAATGTTATTTTTTTCCTGAACTAAAACTTTTGTGTTTAATCTACTTTTAACAATGCTTGATCTGTGTTCTTTTTCTGGAGAAAAAAATTCCAAATATTTGTAGTGACAAGGTTAAAATAACTTTTTTTAATCCATTAATAGTGTATGCCTGACAGCAATGTTAGAGGAACACCTAAAAAATTCCTGCTTTTAATAGCAGTTGAGACGACTCACCACTTTTCAGGAGGCACCCAGCAGTGTGCAGGATTAGGCCCATAGGCCCTGAATCAGTGAAAAAATTATGAAAGCAACGCATTCCTGAAGTGCTAGGTTCTGCTTGCTTTCTTGCTTGCTTGCTTTCCCCTAAGGCTGTCTGGGTTTTTAACATAAATTTCTGAAGTTTATATGATTTCTCTTGTCTTGTTTCTTTCCAAGCTGTTTTTTAGATTTTGGGGAGAAGAGTAAGAGGATTGAGAAATTTCATAAGCTTTAAATCAGTATTTTCTATTTTAAGATGTTAAGCTAAGTGCATTCCTCTTTTCAAAAGATAGTCTGATGAAAGTAAAATTAGTCCAGAAAGTCAATTTGGGACTTACTTTCCTATCTTTTTCGCTTAAAATACATTTAAGATTAAGCTACCAAAAAAATAAAAACAGGTTTGGTCCCTAGAAAGCTTAAGAATTGTTCGCCCCTGTTTGCTTAATTTAATTTTTTTTTTAATGTGGTTAGCATCTAAATAAACCTTATCAAACATTTCTTGCTCTGCTGACAATTTTCTGACCTCCTAGTTGAAGATCTGAGCCCTAACTTGGTTCATGGATGAGTAATCACAGCAGGTCCACAGCAGAACCTATCCTAGAACTACAAATATATCATCTGCAGCATTGTAAATCAAAGCCTCAAAGAGCATCGTTTAGCCTGAAGCTAAAATTGCTTGTTTATCAGATGGTGCCTAGCTTAGCATGGAGCAGTTCCTTGTAAATCTCAGGGACCTTTTACAGCATATACTTAAGCAAGCATATTGGCTCCTGGGAGGCTTTCCGAGAGCTTTAATGACTGCAGACTGCTAAAAGAGCCAGGCCTTGGTTTAGTTAAGTGGTTACTTGAATAGTTTGGCTCCACTTTGTAAACTCCCAAAGATAAGGTGTCTGCTTTATCTGGGGAAAGAGCAAGCATTAGTTTCTTAGGAAATCTTTATATCCTAAGTGTTAATGTTCTTGTGGCTTTTGGTATTTTGACCTTTGTCTGCTCACTTTTGATTTACGGTGGGAGCAGAATCTTTTCCCCCTAAGCCCTTCCTATGTTTTATAGCTACTTTGAAAAGCACAGTGAAGTACTCACAGCACAGCTTTTAAAAGTAGGTGTAAGGCTGCTCTATTCATAAATACGTTGTACAGCTCAGGACGCTCTAATAACAAGGGGGTAAGAAGACCACCCATTTTATTTCCTATTATTATCATTCGCTATTTTATTTCCTAATAAAATGGGTGGTCACAACAGCTCCATGGACCACCGCTCGGTGCAACCCAGGTCGAAGCCCAGGCTCTCGACCCCAGCTGGCACCTAGCCCCACCATGACAGAAAGGCTCACGGGGTCCGGCCAGGCAGCGGTGGTAGCAATGGGAAATCACCCAGGCAGCTCCCCTTGGTTTATGGCTCAGAGAAGCGCTCGCTATGGTCATGAACTGGCTGGATTTACCACTAGGACACCGGTGGCCAGGCAGCTACTTGCTGATAGATACTTGCATACACTTGATGTAATTTGCTAATTGTAAAGCTTGTTATCTGGGTCTCTCACTTTTTGATTTGAATTAATTAGAGTTCACCTCGATACAGCCACCTGCCGTGCTGTCACACGCAGCATACATTGGTACAACAAAAACAAGAAATTTTTTTAACAGGCCTATTCAAGCAAAATGTGCTCCCACTTAGATGTGTGAAATGGCATCACTACAATGTCATAGACTAAAAAAGGGAACATCATTTACTTCAGCTGGCATGGTAAAGATGCAAATGAGAGGAAAAAACGGTCCATTGCATTTATAGGCAGAAGACCCAATACATTTAAAATCTAATTTGACTTTACCAATTATTCAATATCTTTAAGTCTTTCTCACTTTCTGTATTTTTTTCCTTGCTCCAAGTGAAGAGCAAGAAGGTCTGATTTTTGTTGCTGTTAGTAGTGGTGTTAACATTTTTTAAACCGAGAATTTTTGCTGGTCCTCCTCCAGCACCAATGCAAGGATTTGCCCATATTCCTGCAGGTAAGCACATGCCACTTATCATTGAACTGAAAATAAACTGCCTTGCTGCACATTTTTCAAACAGAACAAATCGTTATAACACACAACAAAGGAAAAGCTAAATAACTTTAAAGGTGCACAGAAGCATCTGTCTTTCAAAGCTGCTACTTTCAAACTACACTGAAAAACACGAGTTTCCTTTTCACTAGGTATTTAACGTCAGCAGTTGCAGACTGATTTGGATATGCAATTGTATTTGTTTGCTTTCTTACATCTTAAGAACAGTATTGAAAACCAAATCCTATTTTCCTATACACAGCCCAAGTAAGTAGGCTTTTGTACAAAAGATGTCAGGACATCCAAAGTACATCTAGAGTTATATTTTCAGCATGGGATCAGTAATGGGTGACATATTTACTCCATTACTGTGTAAAGATAGTTCAGCTGGCTTTGAACTACCTGGTGTGGTCTAGGTTGGGTTGCCAGGAGCTCAGGTCAAAATGACTCATCCTGGCTGCTATGTCCTGTGGGCACATCATTCTTCCCCCTAAAACTCAACTTCTGTTCCCTATTCAGTATTGTTTGCTGCTCTGCATGTGATCTGGATGTTCAGTCAGGGACATCTTCGTGTCTGGACACAGAGAAACATCTTTAAATCTGACATGTACTCCATAGGAGATAACATCAATACTGTTGATAAGAGAAATTGTGATAGCTTCTGATTTTTATTGGAAAGCAAAAGAAAAATAAAACAGGAATTATAGAATGAAAATTACATCCAGATAGCTGGATATATAGAGATATCATATGGCTCATATCAATTTCTCTTTTTGAAAATAACTCATACTGAACTGGCAGAGGGGTTTTAACACTATCCACATTTTCACAGAAGCCCTTCTGTGGCCTTATAAAAAATGCATCATTTCCAGGAAATTAATTTAATCTTTGTAAGAATTGGGGTTTTTTACAAATGCAGGCTTCTACTACTAACAGTAGAATATAACACGGTTTGGCACTTTATAAATTCAGAGCACTGTATCACTTGAATCTTTAACTTCATTCTACTTCTGTGATGAAAGTGTCAATATTCTCATTTGGCAAATGGAGAAAATGAAGTAGAGCAACAAATGTGGTTACCCATGTTCACAAAGGCTATGGCTATAATGTAGTTAAACATACGGCTGCTGCTTGCACCAGCAAGGGCTGCTCCCAGGAACAGGGCGCTATGCCACAGAAGCTGCAAATTCCATCCAGGACTTTAGGTAAACATTGCTGCCTTAGCTAAGTACTTTAGGTATAATTTCTTGAGTTGCAGTTATGCCTTTGGATGCATATGGCCACAAAGAATTAGTGGCAAAGTCAAAATTAAAAATTAGGATTTCCTTCTTCCAAAAGCAGTGTCATTTCTCCAGTTTTGCTGGACATATCCATTTTGGTTTTCCCAGCTAAAACACACAGAAGAAATAACAACTGCCAACACAGACACACAAAAAATCCCCCATGTGCATGCATGCAACAGTGCACTACAGACAGAAGTTAGCAGGAAGGCAGATAGAAATATTCTGTGGTAAAGGGTACATTGTATTTTAAACTTTGAAACCAAAGAACTGCAATAAGAGAAGGCTTCATTTAGTAAACATTGTCCAGTTGTTGATGCAAGTTGTTTCAGAGAGAGCTTAAGGAAAAAAGTCTATACAAGGAAATAGAAGGCTTTTGAGCCTTCCAGTCACTGATCCTACAATCAGATTTAGTGTTTGATCACTGCCCTCTCTTTTTTCCTTTGAATATTGTTGCCCACACGTCAGACTCCCAGGTATAGCACTGCCTGACTCTGTCACTTGGATTTTGTTTAGATTTCAGGTCTGGAGTCTGGGTCTAAATCTTTATTCCATGCAAAACAAAATATAAAATGTGCAAACAAACTCATAAAAAGTGAGTTTTCCAACCAATATATTCATCAGAGGAAGAATCATAACTATCCAACAAAGGTTTAATCTCCTAATGCCTGGGAGCAGAAGAGGATAATCCTGGACCCACTGAAGTTGAGTGCAAAAACTCCACTGAGTCAATTTGCCTCGAGAGCTGTTCATTTCTGCGTGGCTGTATTCTTAAGAGCATCTATTACTTCAAAACATGTTGAAAATCAATATTTTTGTAACTATATAGAATTTATTGTGTTGGTGTTATTAAGAACTAGACAAGAGTTGGAACTTAAAGGCAAACAATTTTAAAACAGACAAATGGTGCTAATTTTTAACAGTGAGGGTAATGAATCAAACTCCTACATGGAGTAATGGTTTCTCTAGCTTTGGAAACCTCCTAGCTGAAGCCTGAAAGCAGTTCTGGAAGCTTCTCGGGTCAAACAAATATTCAGCTGAGTGCTACAATAGTAGGCTAAATTTATCAGTGCATTGATACTAAAATATAGATGCTAAAGTTTGACAGTCCAGCTATCTCTTGCTGCACTGGCACTGAGAAATCACAGGAACAGTTTCAAATTCAGAGAAACTGGGAAAGTTACAATGTTCCAGTTTTACCTAGCTATAGAAATATTTCTAAATGGAAAAAATGGCTGAATTCATAAATGCTTCTTGGGAAGACTGTTTCTAAAATGCTCCTGGTGGTTAGCTGGTAGCTGTGGGACTTCAAAGCACTCCCACATCTAGACATACTTTTTTTGTCTGAGTAGGTTGTTGTCATTGACTTCACTGGGCAGAAATTTATCCCCAATTTTCCAGAGAATAATGTTTCTAACAGCCTTTACTGAAGCATTTCACAGATGTGAACCATCTCACAAGCAATAAGTTTATTACTCACAAATACGAGTTGATGTGTGATTGTTTTTGGAGGAGACATGACTAACTTCAGCACCATAACCCAAGCAGGGAAGAGAGGGGCAAGTGAGTGAGGCTGCTTTGCTTTTAAGGCAAGCTGGGGAATACTAGGCTTATTTCTGCCCACCTGGAAGCTTCAAGGAGAACACTTTTATTTAGACTAAGAGGTCTTTCGGTGGCAGATGCACAGTGCCCACATTTGTTTACAGAACATGTCATAATTACGGCTATTAAAATAATACCACTGGAAAATGTTTTACTGATTCTTTTTTTTTTTTTTCCTGTTTGATTAGCCTTAGAGGATAACAAACCGTCTCTAAACCATGAAACCTGTAAAACTTGGCTTTGGTAGATCAGCGTTCCTTTGTTGCTTTAGCAAATCCCCGCTGCCTGGTGCGGAGCCTAGTGAGAAGCGCTGAGAGGGGCTGGGTCCCTTACCCAGGTGGTCAGCCTTCTGCAGGGTCTCTGCCACCAGCACTTTGGAGAAACTGCTGCTGCTGCTGCTACATGGGGAAATAAAAAAGCCAAACATACCTTCCCCTTCTTCTTCCGTCTTTAGAAAAGCAAGGAGAACTTGTTGCAGAGAAAACAAAGAGTGATTTCCACGAGTCAACTCCACACGCTCTGGTGAGACTGCACATTGCTCAACATTTCCATATGTATGGAGGGTGGAAAAAGTCAGATCCTACCTTAGACTGAGGTAGGATCACTGTACCTACAGAGAAGGAGGTGGCAATAATACTAATTAATGCACTTCACTGTCTCTGAATGTCTCCTTAGGAATAAAAGGGGCTTGAGCTTGTAAGGTATGAGAAGCATAACAGGGAACCTGCCGTTTCCCTTCTGTGCATTAGCACAGGTAACTTCAAGCAAATTTTTTCTTCCTCCATGTTTCCAGTCAGGTCAGTCTCATTAGTGCCACCAAGGCACCAGCAGTAAGGTAGGTGGCTTGCATTTGCTGCCGGTTATTTATTTACTTACTTTTACATTGATCTCTAAATACATCCGGGAGCACCTGCACCATCTGCTGCGCATTTGTCAGTCACTGAATGGAGGGTGGACATCTGGGGATGTCACTGGGTTTTGTTGATTTTCCCCCATTAGGGCTACTGTTTCCTTTTTAAGCATGATGTGAGCAAAGAGCCTGGCTGACTGTAGCGAAAAGGCGGATGGGCGGATGTGACCCTACCTCCAAATCCTCCAGTTCTGAATTTTCTCCCAAGCTTCCTTCCACTTTGCAGAGCTCAGAGGATGAAAACAGCATGAAACGTAAAAAGGTCAACCGTAGTGCTCCTTTGCAATATGAATGGCAATATTAAATGGTAATACGACAGACAAGCTGAAGTACCTCCCACGTGTCCAGGACATCACAAAAACCCAGATTTGGAAAAAATCACATAATTTAATGTATTCCCCTAAATTCTCTTTTGGCAGCTATTGCACACCCACAGACGCAGGTGGGGAATGCTGAGGCTGCCCGCCTGGGCTCCAGAACCAGAGCCAGAATATTGATTAATACTCTTCAGAAAATCCCTTTTGTCACATGTGATTCAGCCTCACCTCCCCTTTTTCCTGTGTATCTACTATCTGCAAGCTCACAAATACAGAACTTCTCACAAGTATGGTCTCTGGAATCACCAGCACTGTACTATCAAATATTCATGTTTAAACTCTGACTTTTGGGACAACTAAAAATAATAATAGGTTGATTTTAACATAAAAAAATTCTAGCCTATTTGGAGCATATTTGGTTTGTGTTTCCAAGATAAGCCTCTTAGTCTAAAAACTAAAATTCAGACATAGTTACCCAATTCCAGCTACTGGTGTGTAAGAAAAAAAAACAACATACTGATAACATAAGAAGTAAAATAATCATGGCCAACTCCCAGCATTTTCTGCTTCTAAGCAGCTTTATGCCTTCTGCTCAACAGAAAAGGCAAGTGCTGCCACAAGGACTTCCCTGTGCTGGGAGAGGTAAGTGCAGGCAGAAGCGAAGCTGCTCAAGGCATGCTCTGATGCACAGGGGACTCTGCACACTCTGTGGTGCTCAGCCCCTCTAGTTCTGAGGGCACATGGCCTGCACCCACCAAAAACATGGCTTGCTGGGGCTAGAGCAAACTCGCAGCTTCTAAATGTAGCTATGGCTGTGCCTCATCATCAAAATTTGAGTCTGCGGGAGCTGAAAAGTTACTTGGGTGCAAGTAGGTTTTGTACAGCACACATTTTTTCACGTTCTCTAAGTGGTTTGCCAGGTGGCTCCTTGCTTAGAGATTCTGCCATTAAGTTTTTAAAAATCTTTTATTTTCTACAACTCATAGTTCACAAGATACATAAGAAAAAGGCATGTTTCTTTACCATGATACTTGTCAAACATTTTTCTGAACAGCAGCTAAACAATAACATAACATTGATAACACTGCAGTTCAGTGTCTGTTGTAGTAGACATTGCTCAAGGTCACATCCAGCGGACAGTGAAACTGTTTGCCTAGCATGCTGTCCTGGTTTCCACCAGGATAGAGTTAATTTTCTTCCTAGTAGCTGGTATAGTGCTATGTTTTGGGTTCAGTATGAGAACAATGTTGATA
>NW_010972437.1:10464604-10464887 GCF_000737465.1 Haliaeetus leucocephalus | reverse complement strand
ACAGCCAGGACAGCTGACCCAAACTGGCCAAAGGGGTATTCCCTACCATGTGATGTCATGCCTAGTATATAAATTGGGGGGAGTGGGGCTGGGGAAGGGGTCGCTGCTTGGCAACTAACTACCATTTTTATAATTGTTACTGTTATCATTATTAGTTTGTTCCTTTCTGTTCTATTAAACTGTTCTTATCTCAAGCCATGAGTTTTCTCTTTTTTTCCCCTGATTCCCTCCCCCATCCCACTGGGTGGGGGGGAAGGGAGTGAGTGGCTGCGTGGTGCTTAGT
>NW_010972437.1:10432321-10464551 GCF_000737465.1 Haliaeetus leucocephalus | reverse complement strand
CAGGAAGTTTTGTTTGCTTTGCTTTTAGCTCTACAATAGTACACCAAAAGAATTTCAGAATTAGCTGGTGGCGTACAAGCTTTGCTAGCCATAACAAAATCATAGATTGTTCTTGAGCCAGTTGTTATCATTATGCTGTATAAATACATTAGAATAACCAGGAAGGTTTCAAGGAGTCACTGTGAGCACTGTTGGGATCCTCCTCAGGGAGGGAGAGAAGGAATACCTGTTTGCTCACCTTCCATGGGCTGCTGCTACATCCTACAACTCCTGCTGCCACCAGGAAAACAAACTAGGTACAGAGTGATTGCACATTAATTCAACACTGTAAATGCTATCACACTCAGTTTTCTTTCAGAATTGTCTCTTGCATTTCATCTAGGGTAAATTGTCAATAGTAGAAAACATACAATTGCAACCAGTTCCCAAGAAATCCAAGAATAGGTTTTATTTTTTATGTTTTTGTAACAGGATTGCAGATATTCCCTTACCTTCAAATTTTACTTTTTCATTTTCTTCATGGAATTTTTCTCATCGTTTTTCTGCTCTCAGCCTTGTTGCCTGCAGGATGCTGGTAGAGATGAGATATACATCTCATCCTGATGTCATAAACGAAATGAAAATAAATACTGCTTATCACTTGCTCTCGGCCTATTTTCTTTCTCATTCTGTTGCTCCTCAGTGTAATAGAACATCACAGCCATTCCTGCCTGTATGGGAGTCATGGACTGAATTTCCATTCTAAAATAGCTGTGAATTTCAAATTCATCCTATATGTGCACAACAGTTAGGAGAAGGACATTTGTACAATCATCCACAAGTGTTTGTCTGTAATGAATCAGTACCAAAAGAAATTAATTCTTATCACTCCTCTGTCTGGAATATATTCGGTAGGACATAGGGTGGGGAAATCACATGATAGCTAATTTAATGTTTTCATAGGGGTCAGGGTTAGAGAGAGGGCTCATAATACAAAACCAAAATGCTCAATACTACAGACAGTTTAAAAGCTACGCTTGATTTGATGTACTGATATTTTAATTCAGTTCTTAAGGTTTCTAATTTTCTATTTGAATTGCAAAATAAGAATACAATAATGGGGTTTTTTTGATAACAGTTTCACAAATGATGGAGAATGAAAATTTTTTTGTTTGCTCGAGGCGGAATGAGCAGTCCATTCTTTTGCTTGACCTCTGTATGTCTGGAGGATATGTAAACATATTGAAACTTTGTTGTGTTCTACAGTGGGGGAATGAAGTGCATCGATTGCTTGCGATTATTAGCTAGAGTGGGATAAGCCTTCTCCTTATTATGCAGATTAGTGAAGCTCTCAGTTCCAACATATTGTACAGATGCAGGAGAGCAGCTGCTCTTACAGATGGCAAGTACACAGCTCCATTAGTATGTATCTATTGTCTGCTCTTGGCTTGCTCAGAGGATGGAGAGGATGGGTAAAGAGGAATTGTTACACAGTGAAATGTAAAGGAGAACACACACTCTTAAAAATCCATACCCAAGAGACTATTTACACAGCAGGGCAGACAGCAATCAAATTAAAAATCTACCCTAAATAAGGACTTTCATATGTCACAATTAAGCTTCTATAGTCTTAAAATATACTAACCATTAACACCAAGGAATAGAATTCAAATTTTACAACTAAGTGGTGTTAAATAAAAAGAAATCCTGGGAGGTTCACTGAAAATTTGGTCATGTATTCGGCCCATCCAAAGCTTTCTTTGAACCTCCCCCCTCAAAAACACCTCACTACCCCAAAGAACAAATCCTCGCTTATTTTGCATAACATAAAAGACAGAAAAGCAGAACCGTGCTTCATTTATTAAACTTTTCACCATCAGAATATAGCATTTCATGCAATTTTTTGCATTAATGAGAGCTGAAGCAGCTAAATTTAAGTTAGTATAGACAGCATTGATTGTGCATCTATGTCAATTATTCTTTGCAAAAATGCTAAACAGAACATTAGTTAACCATGTGGTAATTTTTAATGCGGTGAACAATTCCTGAGGAAAGATACAGCTACAGGCTGACTGCTGAAAATAGACTCTAGTAAAAAACAATTATTTATAACACAGTCTGTAGTTGGATGCACAAATTATGGTTGTACCAGCAGGTTTTATGATATACTTAACATACAGTTGATTTTTATTTAGTAGAGAGATGACTTACAGTGGAAAAGGGTGGTAAGGTACAAACGAAGAAGGTGGTAAACCCTAAGTTACGGTCTCATTCCAATCTGAAAGTCTGGGAAACCAAAGATGCCTAACCAAGTGCAAGGGAAAGAATATATATAAAAATATACAAAGAGACCATCAGGTCTATGTAACAGTTGGGAGGTACTTGTCCTCAGTGACAAGCCTTTCACTCAAGGCAATCTCAAAAGATGACTTGCCTATGAGCAAAGTCAATTATATGTCTTCTCACAACATGCAGAGCCTGCAGATCAGCTGCATAGCGGCTGGGCTACGAGGTGTCCTCGCTGCTTTTCGACACTAAGTCAGTCCTCTGTGTTCAGCAAGAAGTGACTTGGTTTATTCTGAGCATAGATTTTATAAGTAAAATACTAAAGGGTCAGACCAAAGCAAAGTGCCATTGGCCTTTCCCCACCCTACCCCCCCCATAAGGTGGTAAAATCACAATTAGTCATTTTATTTAATTTTGGCTTGGAGACATGCCCTCTTCACCCAGCTGCTGGGTGACGCCGCAGTGTTTGCTTGCATCCTTCATCTGAACTCATTCCAGAAAAAAAAAAAAAACTTCGTTAAAAACATTGAGCAATCATTCTGTTTCAAAAATGTAGTTGAATTTTTACAAGAATGTAAAAACACAAACATAAGATATGAAAATTAAAGGGGAAGATGACTGTTTTGGGCTGGCCAAGGGCAGAATATTTTTCTCCCAGAAAACCAGGAAGCAGTATAATTTAATTTTCTTAGTGGTTTGGGGTTTCTATGTGAGTGTAAGTGGTAGCAGGCAATCCAAACATGCTTCCACTCTTCTAAGCTTGATCCCATCAAACTGCACATTCAGGGAGAGGTTGTTCTGCTTCCCTTTTAGTCTTACTTCCTAACTAGCTACAGATTTTCTTAAGAAAGTTGGAGGTTTGGGTTGGTAAGATGAAAATTTTCAGAAAGTTGAATAGCAGATCTTTCCTTCTGACAGCAATGATTTTGATTTCTACCTAACAGAAGAGAGTAGCTACACCAGGACACTAGGGTGGCTTCCCTGCTCTATCTGCTCACAGGCAGTCCTAAGATAAATGTCAAAATTATGTAGCAGTTGCTCATGCTGTGCACTCTGAGTCTAAAATAAATTGAAAGCGGTTTTGAGCCTCTAGGCAAGGCAGATATGCAGAGCGCGGATGCCCAACTCTCTTCAGACAACGAGCTGTGTGAGCATCACCATGTCAGGCAGCATCTCAGGCAACCCCTATGGGAAACTCTGGTGTCTGGAGATCTATAGATTAGCAGTACATTCAAATTAATCTTGTATCTGGTCTCACAGATTAAATGGATACACTTGAAGGATTTCGTTTTGAATGAGTCTTACAGGATTTGGGCTTAGATGAGAACAGAATTTTTACTTTCCTCCCAAACGCATCCTGTGCATCTGAGTCCACAGCACGTGGCTTGGTCTGAGGGCGACCGTGCAATCCCATCAGTCCCCCTCCTCCTAATGGCTATTGTTTCTATGTTAATCCAGCCAAAAATAAACCCCCAAGTATCAGGAATACTAATTTTGTTCCTACAGTTTTGTTTTCAATATTAATGACAAAGAACATAGAGATGATATAATCATCATACAAAGGTAACACATTGTTTGGGGAGAAAAAAACTACGGTGGGCTCTACTTGGCTCTAAATATTTCCTAGGTCACCCATTTTCTTCTTCCCACCTGGTTAATTTTTTTTAATCTTTGCTAGACTGTCTTTTCATGTTAATAGCACCTAAAAGTCTGTATTTTCTTCACAGCATGTAACCATAAATTCCAGTACAAAGTCCTGAGGCCATTGCTTAATATAAAGAGAACATTCTCCTTCTGATACCTTTCAATTTGGTCGTTTATCTGTATCAAAATGTACAGATTACCTAAAACACATAAAAAAGAGCAATGCACTTCAAATTGTAAATTTGAGGGGTTTCCAATGTTATTTGAGATTAAGGTAATTTTGTTGAAACCCATTATGCCTTAAGAGATATTTGAACTGAATTTCAAGATTAGGTCTCCAGATGCCTTCAATATGAAAAAATTGAGAAAGGGAGATATCCATCTTTGTTCTGAATTTAGAGAGCTTTAATTCAACCCATCTCTAGTCCTAACAACCAGGACCATTCCCTTATTTTATTTTCTGACACTGAAGCTGGGTTCAAGTTTTAATTTCAATGCTGTAATCCTAATATACCAGAGACTATACCCACATAGCACCACTTTCATTTGCAAATTTCTAATACTTATGGTCAGGACAGTAATGTTTAAGAATCAGGCCAGCATGGAAGGAGAGATACATTTTCATCAGCACAGCGCAAAAAGAGTAGCAGAATCTTGCCCTGAAAAGTTTGCCATACTAAACCTGCTAAACACAAGGCAAAGTACAAGCAGAATTGGTTGTTACGGGTCTAGGAAACCAGAATTATTTTTCCTGGATTCTGTTGTTCTAAGAATCTAGAGCCTGGTTTTTGAGATACAAAAGATGACACTACACATCCCTGTGGCATTTTTTTTTTAATTGATTGTCTTGCTGAAAACAATTTGTGCAAAAAATAATCACCTAGACCCATGCCATTATCTTATCAGGGAGATGGGGTAACAAGGCTGCTCAAAACAGGGGAGATAGAGACATCTTTTGCCAAAATCTCAACTCAATGCTCTGATATGACAGCTTGTGTTAAAGTATTCTTTACTGATTTAAAATAAAAGGCTAATAAAATTGAAATCTTATCAAGTCATGTCCCTTAAAAATGAAATCGATAAATAACTTGTGACATGTATTTTAATAATAGTGTTAAATAGACACATGCATAAATACACTTTCTCACTTTATGTACGTAATAGTTAAGATATCATTCAAGAGATCATAGGAAATACATGAAATATTACTTTGGAAAGATAAAGGGCTTTTCTGATGTTGCTCAAACAAAGCAGCACAAACCCACTTCACAGTTCTATTTGTAAATTTTGGGATGCACACAGCCAACTTCCTGGGGCTTACAGCTTTCCAGAAGAGACCTTCATGTTTGAAAGCCATGCATGAAGCAAAATTTGATGACAAGGAGTTCAAGCTTTCTGAATTAAACCTGTTGGATTTTAAGTGTTTGATATGACCCCCACCAAAAAAAAAATCAGGGCTGCATTTCATTATGGGATTGTGGTTTTATAAAAGGTAAAGGAAAAAACTTCCAAACCAACCTTTAATATGGGGAAGTCATGCAATACAAATGGTGATTATTTCCAATGTCACATGCAGCTTCTATGCTACTCTGAGGTTGGATGGGCTTTACAGACATTTGTCCTTCATGATGCAAGGATATAAAACTTAAAGAG
The DNA here is from genome assembly GCF_000737465.1 of Haliaeetus leucocephalus. Taxonomy (NCBI): domain Eukaryota; kingdom Metazoa; phylum Chordata; class Aves; order Accipitriformes; family Accipitridae; genus Haliaeetus; species Haliaeetus leucocephalus. The sequence goes on along the minus strand of NW_010972437.1, from coordinate 10,458,989 downwards.
AAAGACCACAATGTACTGTATTTTTTTTCCTGTTGAACTACTTTATACAGTATAACATATTTAATGTGGAAAAAGTTGAGAGGGAAAAGCATCCTCATCTCCCCATTGGCTACCCTCAGACAAGAGCTGTTTTTTCAGAGCTTATTCTAGCCTATATGTTATATTCAGTCAATTAGGGTAAAATTTCTGATCTGGGCTTAAATAATTTCAAACAGCATCCATCTAGCATAGAAATTCACTGTCACAGGTATCATAATGGCCAATAATTTAGGGTTCATAGGAAGACGGAAATCTGACCTACATAATACACTCATGCATTTCTGGCACAATTAGTGAGCTGACTTTAAATACTTTTCTCATTATTCAAAGCTTTTCCAAATTTCAGAATTTTTCCAGTTTCACACTAGAGAAAACTTCTTGAATTCCTTTTTCAAAGGAGACAATAATTTCCTAGGCTTTTCAAAAACCTTGTTACCAGGGGATTCACATGAGATGGAGTAGAAGATGACTGAAGATTGTGTGAGGACAAAAATCTTCCAAAAAAAATTTTAAAAAAAAATATATATATATGTATTCTAGACTACTCACTACCTAAAGGGAACTTCTTGGGGTTGTGAGTGATGAAGAGAACGCATCCTTCCAGAGTGTCTCAGAAGATGTTTAGTCAGAATTGATCTGGAAAAACGAGGAGACTTCAGAGCAGAGGTTTGAACTGCCAGCACAAGGCTCTGGTGCTTGAGCTTTTAGCAGACCTGAAGACCCAAAGAGACTTCTCTGTGCTAGCATAACTCACTTCTATTGATGGGAACAATTCACATAATTCAAGGGAACTGGAAAACAAAAAGTACACCTAACAGCTGGGCCAAAGTCTTCCACTAAAATTAAAACTTCCCACAGCTTTTCAAACAATACCAAAATGTATTGTATTGTGCATGATTTTCGGTACAATATTTCCATGCTGTATAAACCTTACATTTCCACAATTCTTTCCCTGATGAGGTTAGTAAAATAATTTATGCGAAATAAATGAGAAAACAGAAAGGTCAATCAGGGTACATAAACTACAGGAGGGGGTTGCTGGTCTTGTTTTGTTTTCTTCTTCCAGACTACTGTTTAATCTCTAGATATTGAGAATGCTTAAGAGAGATAGATAACAGACAACAATTGAGCTGAAGTTAGATGCCCTTAAGATTTCAGAACTCCTGTACTTTAAACAAATTACTTTCAAGACCAATCCTGTCTAAATAAATAGAAGTTTAGAGTTAAAGAAATCTTTTACTGTGTGTCATCAGATGTCTTCAAATATTCCATGTAAAGAAAAAAAAAAGATTTAAATTTCAGCTGTAGATAACGGAAGTTCTTCTCTTTAAAAGAATATTAAGAAATTATGACTAAGATGGAAAAACCTAGCCCAAAACAGCCAAAACTTAGTGAAATAAGCTAATTTTGTGTTTAAAGAGCAATATTTGTAACAACATGACAGTCACACCTGAAAGAAATCACAAATTATATGGAGCATGTAAATGCTCTGTAGTAGGCTTTGCATCTTCGATTATTTATCCTTTATTTATGGAACTTAACAGAGACACTTCTGCTTGGAAAACAAACTCTTCTAAAGCCTGAAAATGATCATTTTTCAGGGTACTTCCATGATGGTTCCATTTTGCATCAACCAGAATTTCAAAATTTAAGTAGTAACATGTGCAACTCTAAGCTGATAAGCATCTCATTTTGGCTACAAAAGGTGGAAGTACGAAGTACTTCTCTCTCTGGGTGAGTGAAGCTCGAGTGAATAGATAAGCAGTAAAATATCTTCCTTATGAGGTAAAAAGTGGCCATTACTGCCTGGAACACTTAGCTGATATGTTTTCTTTTGATTCCCACTGCTCCCACTCCTCAATGTAAAATAGAAAATGAAGATGATTCTAAGTGGGGAGATAATTCTTTAAAGTCGCAGCTTTCATTTTCAATTTGCCATAAATATAAAAAAAAGTCTATGCATGTTAGGTATAGCAGAAAAACAATATGATTATAGGTGATATGTGTGCCCATTAAACATCACTTAAGTATATATGGTTTTTAAATACTATAGGAAGTTCTTGGTGCATTTAGGAGGACAGTTCTGTAGCTAAGACTTGGGGCTGGAGCTCAGGAGATTGGAAAGTGAGCAAAGTCTGCCTCAGTCACTGCCTCTCGTTGCTTCTGCTTCCAGCGATGAAGTGGAAACATCTCTCCTCCCACTTTGTTTAGCTCTTAAACTCTGGGACAGGTATTTTCACCATAGCATTATACCACAACCTCCTCTGGTGCCCCTATGTATTGTTCTATTGCAAATAAAAAATGCGATATTGAAAATCAGTCATAACAAGCAGAGGTATTGTGCTTGTGCCTTCCAGGATTCCCTTTTAGCCCGGGTGAGCCCTTGCAGACTTGTGGCTGCCAAGCATCAGGCTGCCAAGCAGAAGTCAAGACACCTCCACATGGCACCACCTGCCAAACTGCAAGACCAGAAAATTCTGTGGCACCCTAGAAAAGGAGCTACTGAACAACAGAGGACAGTCAGAAGAGAAAAAATGAGGAACTTAAGCACTTATGCTGCCTGCCGCCTGTATCTGTTGGAAGCCAAGAATGGTTTCCACAAGGCACACTCGAGTTGGCTGCGGGGGGACAGACAAACAGGTGAGCAGGGGCAAGGTGGCACCAGACACCTCCCAACTTTCCTTTCCCTTCCAGACCTGTGATTCCACTGTTTGCCCATGTACCATCTGCCCTCATCCGAGGCACATCTCACACAGGGTAATGCATAGCTGTTGGTCCAACCCTACAAGCAATGACCTGTCTTCTCCCAAATCTTGCAGGCTCCCTGCGTTTTCCTCTCTGTAAACCGAGGGGTTCAGCTTCCAGCAAAATTTCTCTTGACAAGTAAAGCATTGCTAAGCACAAAATGCTTCTTTCCCTCCTCTGTCAGTCAGCACTGCAGGTTCTCAGCAGTCGGACACCTGAATCATACAAAAGAAGATGTGCCAGGAGCATGTTCTCTTTCCCAAATATTGTTTTTAAGATGTCTGAAAGAGCATACCTCTCATCTTGTCACCAGAAGTGAGCTCTCAGCTACTGAGAGCCTGCCTTTTCCCCTAACTTTAAAATATAGGTCATATAATAATTTTGAAATACCAAAAGAAAGCTCTGCTCAAACATTTCCTTCTCCAAAGAGTTGTAATATATATCAGATCATATCAACAGAATTTCAATGGTATGGGTTCCAAGAGCCAGACCATGTCCAAATTAGACAGTCCATCAACCTGCTGCATATGTTACTAACTGGACAGATCAGTGACACCTGTTGATTTTACACCTGGGAAAGGAGATACATAGATAGATATGGAATGATAAAGGAATGATATATGGATATATATAATGATGTGGCCCTTAACAAGAGGTTGTTTTTCCAGCTCCATCAGGACGAACCTCTACAGAGACTTGCAGCACTTCCCCGAGCCAGCAGTCACAGATGTTTCTTCTGGGCTTGATAATGAGGCCTCGACACTGTTTGCATCAATGTGTCTTCTTCGGTCATGATAGAATTCCCATTGATGTCACATCAATATTAGTGGGGACTGCAGTTGCCTTAGAAATACCCAGAGTAAAGCTGTATCAGAGTCTGACTCACCAACTCCTTATGCAATCACACACATGCAGATGCTTGGGCAGGAGGGAGGGAGGAACACAGGCAGAACAGTATTATATAGCATATATTTTCACCACCCCTACTTAAAAAGGATTTCTGACCATTTCAGTGAAAGAGAGACTCACTTATACCAATAGTGTGATAAAACTACTTACAAGATAATGCACTCTGAACAAGTCTTCTCTAACCTCTACCATCAGAAGAGTTCAGCTCGCTTAGAGTTTTAAGCTTGCAGGAATAAAGTATCCCCTAAAATCTAGGGCCATTACCCTTCTATATAAAGTTAATTTAAAGTACTTCTTGTAAGTGAAGTGCTTCCGCTTTGCTTGCATGTGCTTTGCCTGCTTCGTGTTTGCAATGAAGGTGACATTCTCAATATCCTGAAAACCACCACAGACAAGTAGACCCATTAGAGAGTCAGAGGAGCTCCTTTACTTCTTTGTCTCACCCCCGTATGTAATAATTTTGACTCTCATGTCATACCACATCATATTGCGTCATGTATATTCAGCAGATCAGCAATAGTAGACACAAATATTTCAGTGCCCATAATCGTTTTCTTGTTTGTTTTCCTAAAAAAGTTGTTTGTAGTGGGAGCAACACTTGGAATAACAGGATAGCTCAGCATGTGTTCCTCTAAGTATGACATTAGTGACCTTTATACATGAGTTACTAACTTAAAAATCTTGAAAACCACACCCAAATTAACTTTTACAATTTAGCTCTTGATACGAAGGACCAACAGAAAGCCCAAATGTGAGAACAGTAACCACTAGGGTATCATTAGCGTCTTAAAATGACTGAAAAGAATTGATGATTTTGTGAGTATCATGCAAAAAGGAAGAATCCTGTTTGAATTACTCACATAACAGATGTTTGCTAGGATCCACCATGCAGCCTGCATACACAGTTATGCTAATTTGGCACTGTTTCCCTTCAAGTTATCTCCGAGTCATTAGAGCACGCAGCTAGTAGGTCCTTCTGTCTAACTAATAATTGCCTATTATTGATATTAATTAACATTTTTTGCACCTTCCCTCGGTTTTGACCTAGTATCTGTTGGTAGTCTAATCACAGTGGCCTATTAAAAGTCAAAATACGGAGGCCTATAGCAGTCACGAGCCATTTATCAAAAAGCAAACAAGGCCAATTAAACAGGCAGCCAGACAGTTGTCTTGATTTGCCGCTGACTGTTTCTTGATCACCATTATAAATTGCTAATCGGGCAGAAAGTGCTAAGCAGTGCATCTGCAGGGGGTGGTTATTGCTCATTCCCTGCCTGGTGACAGGTGAGGGAGGCTAGTGATGGTCTTATTGATGTGAACTGCCCATCAGTTGGTAGTTATTGTTAAAGTTCATGATGCTACAGCTGATCCTTTCCTGCTGAGAGTCAATCAAATTAATTAGTGCTAGAAATTCTTCTGTATTATTCTAACACAGAAATATAGAAGGAACATACAGTAATTTAGTTCTAGAGGCACTGGGGAAAAAAATCTCCATGTATTATAGAGTGGGGGGATAAAAAAAAAAAAACAGAAAAAAATCAAATATTGCTCCTTCCATTATTTTATAATAAGGGCTCCAGCTAAAGGTTTTTATAGCCACAGATCAAGAGATCATAATAGAAGCATATTGACAGATTTTTTTTCTGCAATACTCCAAGGAACTGGCTGTAGCAGGAAAATATATCAAAACCTTATCATCAGAGCTGAGATCTTCTGTGGAAAATCAATAAAGAGTTATACATGGTTTGAGTTTAAACAGTTCTCTGTAGTCATTTAAACATAGTGCATCTGTGCAGCTTTTTACCTCTGGAGACTGGTGTAGCCTAGCAACTGCAAGGCTTAAACCGATTAACTACAAATGAAGTACTGTACGCCTATCAAAGCAATTGCTCATGGTTGCCTTTGTTGCAGGGGCTGAGCTAATTGAACATGATACAGTATGAAGATAATTAACACCCATGAGTTTGTTAATTGCCTGTTAGCATTACAACACAGTCTCTGCATTTCTTTTTAACTTGTTCTTCTGCAGCATCTTCCTCCCTTAAAAGGATGCAGGACTCATTTAGTTGGTAATGATATCTTATAGTTTATTAACCCTTTTCAAAGGAAAAAAATAACCCACATGTAGTAATGAAGCAAATGTATGCTCTTGTCAAACACAAACTCCCACTTAGTTCAAGCAATTTACAGAGAGAAGAAATTTGGTTTACATAGACTGTACAAAATATGTTTATTTTCAGGGCTAATTTATTTCAAGCAATTTAGCCATTATAAATGCTTTAAAATATCTTTTGTGGGCTGCTTTTATGACTCAGCTGCTCCGCTTTCTAAACTGAACGATAAATGTCTTTTAGGGTTGGAATATTAATTGAAGGCAGCATCTGGTCAGCAGCTGACCTCCCGTACTTGTCTTTGTTGACTACCCAGTTAAAACTAATAGCTTATTTGCTTTATTTACCAGCTTCTCTTTCCATTCTGGGGGTGGAGGGCTAAGCTTAATTTTATTTATGTCAAAAGGTAGTGCCAACTAATATAAAATAAAATTGATTTTCCACAATCTATTAATCTGAAATAGATTTAATCTGAGTAAATTCCTTTTAAATTGGTTATTGTGCTTGGGAAAGTATTTCCTTTATTATGCTATCTTCTGAATTTGTGAAGAATGTATATGAAAGCTCATAAAGACAATGTAATGCATGTCGTAAAATTATATAGGACATTTCCTTATAAGGAGGCAATGCTTAAAGTGAAGCAAAATACAAGCAAAACAGACAAAAATAGTAGCGTTTGGTTGCCATAGACAAGTCTGTGATGTTTAAGCTCTGCTTTTCCAACATTGAATGTAAATGCCTTGATTGTGTCACAGTTGTTTAGAGTAGATTTTCTTAAATGATCTTGGGTTTCTGAGCTGTTACTGTCATAGTTAATACTTGCAGAGAAGCTGTTCCCTTGAGGAACACTACTAGTGCCCAATTACAAGTTCCATCATCAATCATAAGTATTATTTATTCAGCAAAATGAATTGCTAATTAATAACTGATGAGCATTATGGCCTTGAAGTCTGTAACACTATTAATTACCTTGGCAATTGGGATTCTGCCGGTGTAGACTACCAAGCACATTTTCTCAACAATTAGTACGGCAAGATTACAAGGTGCATACCTGCTATGATAACAAGGGGGTGATGATCTCTAAGGCTTTTAGAGAGCCATGTAGTGTCTGCGAAGAATAAACAAGATTACAGCCCTACTGCGCTGGACTGTATCCTTAAAATTGTTAGTGACAAAGAGAAAACTATTTTGTACAGTGTGTCGACTGGAAGATTTGGCATCGCATCCTAAAATGAGTGTTCCTGCGTAGAAGCAATGTGGTAGCAGTATGCTCAGGGTAACGCTGCTGCCTTGTGCTTGGTACCCCATGGCTGTTTGGCTGGTGCGGCGCGCTGTGATTAGTACACTGACCTGTGACTTCAGACCTCTAGCAACTGCTACCTCCATGGTCTGATAGTGGTTACACATTAACATCACTGTAAAACTGAATATCTAATGAGAAAAGAATACAATCTAAAGAAGAGCAGCCTTTTTGGTGACTTTTGTATTCACAATACTGACGCTGAAGTTGCTCTACAAGTTGATGATTTACTCCCAGTCCTCCTCCCAGCCACCTTCTGCTTTCTCTTCTACTCCTGTGCCACCTTGTATTTTGAGTGTAAATTGCTTGGGGCAGAGACTGGATTTATATTTGTCTGTAAAGTATCCAGAATATCTGTGGAGCTGTACAAACAACTTGAATATTGCCCAATAAACTGCAAGACTAAGATCAACTCCTGCCACAACGCCAAGATTTGTTTTCTGATTGTCAATAAAAAAGTTAAGCTATTGCAAGAGCTCAGCTAAGCTCCTAGACTATGTGATAGCTGCACAGTGATAAAGACCAAAATTATTATTGTGGAGCACAGAGGACTCTAATGTGGTGTATGCACTATAAAAACACAATTTCCAGCTGCAATACAAAAGCAAAGCCCTATATGAAAGCCATCATATTTGCATCTGTTTTCTTTAAAGTGCTGAAACAGGCGAGAGGATGTTGGAAACATGTGCTAAGTCTATCTTTTCTGTACCGCTTTAATAGCAGGCTGGTGGCCAGTCCCTATTGTCATTTTAACTCCTTACCCCAAGGCTAAATTTTGCCTTCATCAAACAATAAAACTATCAGCAGTTTTTGTACCATGCAGCAAGGAGATGTCTGCCATCCCATCAAAAGGAGGATATTTGCTGCAGTTATCCAGCATGAAGCTGGTAATGTACACTCATAATGGCTAGGTAATCAGCTTTGTTGGAAATCTCAATGTACTGGACAATTTTCAAATAGCAAAGCAAAAGCCTACTAACTCGGTCTTGTTCATCACCGCAACTATCTTTACGGGAAACTTTCCACAGTTTGAGCCTAGATAGTACATTTCTGCTTTGCGCATGTGAGGTGAAAAAGAATAAATATGCTCTTTCCTGAAAAATTACACAGCGACAGCAATGATCTCCCTGATCTTTGTTAAGAGAAATCTCCTTGTCTCCCATGGATGGCTTACACGTAGACAATTTTATTTGGAGACAGAGGACTTCTTTACCTTTTCTTCCTAAACCCAATGGTTTCTACTGAATGTCAAACTACTTTTTGTCTCTGTAAAAAGCTGTAAAAATCAAACAAAATCCTTTGCCTAAAGATTCTCTTTAAAAATATATATATGGAAAGTAGAATATGGAGAAAAAGTTTCTTGCTCATGAAAACTGCCTTCATACGAAATTCAACACATTACACTTAACTGTAAATGCTATCAGTTTTCCTTTTATCCTACTAATTGTAAAGTCTACTTGGATCCATTTTTCTTACATTGAGAGGTAAAAGGAGGAGAGTGCCCCATGCTCCAGAATAAGACCACCATCTCACAGATCACCATCGTTCCCAACTCAACAATTTGGGAATCAACCAATTTGGAAAAACTTCACTACAGGAAATCTTTGATCATCATATGTTGATTTTCTCTTGTGCTGCAACATAGAACAACCCAGGTAAAAAAGAGACTACTTCACTGGTAGAGGGTATGAACACGATCTGTGCCAGGTTTTGTTCCCTCTACCCAGAACAGTCCTCCACTGCTTTTTGGCAGGCCCTATGCTGTCTGACACCCTGACATATCCTCACATCATGACAGCATGCCATAAAAACAAGTCTGGAAACAAAACAGCTTTAACAATATTTGGCCATCTGGCTTCATTTGTTTTAACTTGAGATCTGGAAAGAGCGAGGGGCCTTGGCTGGGATCTTCTGGGATCTCACCCAAACCTGAGCTTCTAGCAAGCCTCAGCAACCCCACAACCAAAGGGTCCTCAGAGAGACCAGGCAAGGCAGACAGCTGTTTAATTCCCTCCATCTCCAAGGCAGCTATACCAAAAGCCCACCAATACCCCTTTGGGTCCTCAAAACACCCTCTCCTGAGATAGTCTATGCCAAGGATGCATAGAGCTTCTGGGCCAGTCACAGTGGGGTGATTCTGCCATTCATTCCCAGTTAGTCTTACTTCAGCCTCCAACACAGTTAGCTGTTGGGATCCTCCTGTCACACCAGAAATACATTGATGACATCATTGTATTCAGCAACACAACAGAAATTGTTTTTGAGAAAGGGAAGAAAATAATCCAAACCCTTCCAAAAGCCAGTTTTGCCATAAAACAGAGTAAAGTCAAGGGACCTGCATAGGAGATCCAATTTTTAGAAATAGAATGGCAAGGACATTGTCAGATCCCCATGGATGTGATCAACAAAATAGCAGCTATGTGTCCACCAACTAGTAAAAAGGAAACACAAGCTTTCTTAGGCGTTTTGGGTTTCTGGAGAACGTGTATCCCAAATTACATTCTGAGTGCAAGCCCTCTCCATCAAGTGACCGGGAAGAAGGTCCTGTCACATTGTGGGAAAACATCAGAGGTGGAACGCTGCTGTGTGGAGTCCTGTATGACAAGTCTCAGAAACTGCTGAAGGAGAAGGTGAATCGAGTCAGTTTGCAGAGGTGAAAGCCATCCAGCTAGCGTTAGATATTGCTGAATGAGAAAAGTGGCCAGTGCTTTATCTCTATACTGACTCATGGATGGTGGCAAATGCCCTGTGGGGGTGGTTACAGGAGCTGAAGCAGAACAGCTGGCAGCGCAGAGGTAAACNCATTTGGGCTGCCGCACTGTGGCAAGATAGTGCACCCCGGCTAGAGAATCTGGTGGTAAAAGTCCGTTACGTAGATGCTCACATACCCAAGAGTCAGGCCACTGAAGAACACCAAAATAACCAGCAGGTGGATCAGGCTGCTAAGATTGACATGGTTTAGGTGGATCTGGACCAGCAGCATAAGGGTGAATTATCTGTAGCTCGGTGGGCCCCTGACACCTCAGGCCATCATGGGAGAGATGCAACATATAGATGGGCTTGTGATTGAGGGGTGGACATGACCATGGATACTATCACACAAGTTATCCATGAATGTGAAACATGTGCTGCAATCAAGCAAGCCAAGCGGTTAAAGCCCCTGTGGTATGGAGGGCAATGGCTGAAACACAAATAGAGGGAAGCCTGGCACATTGACTATATCACAGTTCCGCAAACATGACAAGGCAAGCGCCATGTGCTTACAATGGTGGCAGCAACCACCGGGTGGCTGGAAACATATCCCATGTCCCATGCCACCACCCGGAACACTATCCTGGGCCTTGAAAAACAAGTGTCACCAGAAAGAATTGAGTCAGACAACAGGACTCACTTCCGAAACAACCTCTTAGGCACCTGGGCCAAAGACCATGGCATTGAGTGGATATATCACATCCCCTATCATGCACCAGCCTCCAGGAAAATCCAACGATACAATGGACTGTTAAAGACTACATTGAAAGCAATGAGGGGGTGGAACCTTCAAACACTGGGATACACGTTTAGCAAAAGCCACCTTGTTAGTCAACACCAGAGGATCTGCCAATCAGACTGGCCCTGCCCAATCAAAAATTTTACGTACTGTAGGATGGGATAAAGTCCCTGTAATGCACATAAAAAATATGCTAGGGAAGACAGTCTAGGTTACTCTTGCCTCAGGCAAAGGCAAACCCATTGATGGAACTGCTTTTGCTCAAGGACCTGGGTGCACTTGGCGGGTGATGTGGAAGGATGGGGAAGTCCAATGTGTGCCTCAAGGGGATTTGATTTTAGGTGAGAATAGCCAATGAATTAAATTGTATGTAAATAGTATGTCATCATTACTATAATTGTTAATGCTATATCAATGGTATTACAGTAAGAATCACTTAGATTAATGAAGAATGAACTTTGATAAAACTGAGCAAAGCGCAGTAGTGATGAAACCAGGACTGACTTCAGCATGCAACAATCCAACACTACACACCATCCTCCTGCTGCGCCCAATGTCACCCATCCGCCGTACTGCACTGAAGTCCAATCCTGCTCTGCCAGTTGAGTGGAATTCACACCATCCCTCCTGCCCAGAAAGACTGTTATGACAGATGAAGCCCAAAGTCATGGACTAAATGAACTTAACAGACATTTTATATGGGTGGCCCATAGACTAAGAGAATGATATCTCTGTGTGTGTATGTATATGTATCTCAAAGGAGAGGAAAGGTGATGGTGATTAATTGGGATGTATTGGAAAGTGTGGGACCTGAGCATGACATAAATGGTATAGAATAAGGCATGGATACTGTCCTGATTTCACCTGGATAGAGTTAATTTTCCTTCCTAGTAGCTGGCATAGTGTTATGGTTTTGAGTTAGGTATGAGAAAAATGTTGATAACACTGATGTTTTTAGTTGTTGCTAAGTAGTGTTTATACCAAGTCAAGGGTTTTTCAGCTTCTCATGCCCAGCTAGCAAGAAGGCTGGAGGGGCACAAGAAGTTGGGAGGGGACACAGCCAGGACAGCTGAGCCAAACTGGCCAAAGGAATGTTCCATACTACATGACATCATGCCCGATATATAAACTGAGGGGAACTGGCCAGGAGGGGCAGATCGCTGCTTGGGAACTGACTGGGCATCAATCAGCAGGTGGTGAGCAATTGCATTGTGCATCTCTTGTTTTTTATATTCTAATACTTTTATTATTGTTGTCATTTTATTATTATTACTATTATTATTAGTTTCTTCCTTTCTGTCCTATTAAACTTTCTCTATCTCAACCCACAAGTTTTACCTTTTTTCTATTCTCTCCCCCATCCCGCTGGGTGGGGGAAGTGAGCAAGCAGCTGCATGGTGCTTAGTTGCTGGCTGGGGTTAAACCCCAACAGTCACTACTGGGAAGTTTCCCCAGCTGAGTCCCAGTCCCAGCCTGACACACACCACCTCTGTCCTACAGGTCCTGAGGACTCCTGAATGGGCCAGGTCCCTTCTACTAGTAGTAGTGTGCCTATCTCATAGGGGAAATTAAATATATATATATATGTGTGTGTGTCTATGTGTATGTATATATACATGTATCTGTGCATGTGTGTGTGTGTATATACATATATACGTGTGTGTGTGTTTTGGAGTGTGCCACCACCTCCTGAACAGCAGCTACTGATGGAGCAGGTGGTGAGCAGGACCTTCACAGCACGCATCGAACGGCAACTGTGTTGCTGCATTTGCTGCATGGAAGCACATGGGGTCTTTTGCTGTAGGAGGGCAGGCGCGTGGCTTGGGACAGGGGCGTGTGGGAGACACAGGCTCTGTGAAATCTGCGGGACAGGCCCTACACCAGAGCATGTTCTGGGTGGGTAAGCCCCAGCCCCCAGTAATAAAACAATCCAGGCCCCGCCAGTTAGCTGGAGGACCAAGGCTCACTGCACCAACCACAAAGACCAGATAGGCACTCTTTCACTCCTAAAACAGGGCATGAGCCCTGGCTAGGAGAGAGCCCTGAAACGCACTAAGGGAACTAGCACAGTGCTGGCTCAGGCCAAGCTATCCTGAAGCCAAATCACTCGAAAGCAGCATCATCTTTTCAGAAAACTATATGTTGGAACAGTGCCAGCAAGAACCCCAGAACCCTTAAACTCACTCAAGAAACAAAAAGCTGTGATACATTTTAGGCGATAAGAAAAAAATATTTTTTTTACTCATTACTAAATATTGCAGGAATCTAAGTTGACAATGTTTGCTAGAAAATGCTGTACAATACTCTGGGATAATATTGCTTGAAAAGATGAAGTGGTTTTGCTCTGTCTCCAGTTGTACTTCCTTTGCATAGAGGGAAGGAATCATTTAAGATGTGGGCTACATTATTTGCAATGCTTAATCCTGGAAATACACATGTCTGGAAAAAAAGCCTGTGCTGAATTTTGTATTTCATTTTGAGAAACTTCTGTAGACAGCTCAAACCCCAGGAAGCGTGTAAAGTTCACAGTCAGAATTGCAGAATAAAGGATCCCATTTTACAAAAAATACCTATTACAAATATTAAAGTTGATGGGGCTTATATTTTGTTTCTTTCAATTCCTGGCCAGTGCAGCATGTAAACTAATCATGAGGTGTTCATATTAATACCTATTCCATATTTCATAAAACATAAGATATCAGATTTTCTATTCCCTCATTGAAGTCAAAATAAAAAAGACAAAACAGCAAAATTGCTTCCCAGTAAAATCACTCATTTGTTCAATTTCATCAAGCTGGTATTTGGTCCTCCAGAGACATGCTTATCTCTAGAGAGTTCTTTTAAGAAGTTTCCAAGGAAGTTAATGGAAGACTGAGGCTAATGGCACACTCCAGGGAAAAGAAACTGGAAAATTGTGTTCTAAAAAGCAGCATGAGCTGTTTGAGATGTGTTGCAGAAGCCTTCAGCTCCCCTGTATGACTAGCAGACACATTTCACTGTAAATTTTCGTTCCCTTCTTCAGTCAACTTTCTTCTTGCCAAATTCCCCTTCATTTTAAGCTATCTGCAGCAATGTGTTTATCTAGACCCAACAGTGTGTCTACTTAACACCATTTACAATAAAGGTCTGGTTTAAAAATAATTTGTATTATATTATAGACAGTAGTTTGCAGTACTAGTCTAACGCATGGGCTCAAAATTATAATTCTTGCCAAAAAGGAACATAAAGTCAAATAGACTTTACAAAAGTGAATCTCCTATTTCCACTTATGTTTTTTGTAACTCGGGATTTTGTATAAGATCGTTTTGATGAATTAAGCACACAACTTCAAGCTTTCAGGAAAGAGAGACTACAACTTGCATTGTGAGCTGCAGCAAACCTAGATCAGAATACACCTTTCTGAAAAGGGAATGTGGTGCAAACAGCCTGTCAAGCTTGTCAAGCCCTGTACTGAACTGCTGAAGAGAAAAATTAGGAGAATGTAAGGGAAATAAGATGGAGCGCTGAATATCCAAAAAATTAGTAAGCTTTATTTTATAACTAAAACTCAGTGTAGAACAATAGCATGTAATGAAGACTGCAATGGAGAAAGTGATGAAAGAATCCAAACTCTAACAATCAGTTGTACAAAACAGTTACTAAAATAGAAGCACTTTTCTAGGAAGAGGCAGAGTAGAGGAGGGTGGGGAAAATATTTCATAAAGGAATACACAATCCTGAAGGGAACAGAAATGAGATTTTACAAGGCTGTTTGAGCTTATGTCAAACACAAGAACAAAGGAGCATAAACTAAAGCTAAGGGAAGGGTCAGACCCTCAAGGAATTTAGGCAGAATTTCTTTAGATAGGGAGAAGTGAATATATAGAATAAAAGGCAAAGGGCAGCAATAGAGAAAAAAAAAATACCTCAAAACTATTTCAAATGGCTATAAAACAGAACCAGATCTCTAAAAACAGTAAGAAGCATTATGGAGCAAAATTGCTAACAGAGGAGAGAGGTAAATGGTCAGGCTTGTTTCCTTCAAGGCTTATTTTCTATTTTGCACTCTCACAAATGCAAGGCAACTGCTGCAGAAGCTTCATGTGACAAAGAAATACACCATCTCATCATGAGCAGGACTTCTGGCCACCCAGACCCTCGTGACTTTGCATTCTTACTCAAGTACTTGCTTATCCACATTTACCAAAAAGTCCTCAGACCCCCATGAAGCTGCCAGCTATCTCCAAAGCCACCCTAAATCCATAGGTGCCTTCCATTTTTCAACACCAATTTTTGAGAAGTTCCTAAAAAGTCTGTTTCCAGGCAGGTCCCAACAACCTTGACAAACTGGGAAGCCTACAGCCTGCCTCTCCCTATTACTTACTGGAATCCACAACAAGTTTTTCCTCCATTTACACCCTTAGCTCGCACCAGACCCAGAAGATGGGTTGCATGAAATGCAAAGGGAGGAGGCAGTAACATTACTTCTCAAGGAAGACACTAAAGCAGGGAATAAAACAGGTTTAGCTGCTCCCCAGCAGGTGCCATGGGCTATTTGGGTTTATTCTTGCCACTCCCCAGCCCAAGAAATTTAAGTTCTTCTCTACAAACTTGAGGAGTTTCTACCACGGAGTGCAAAGTTCCCACATTCAAACCCCCCCCTTCAGTTAGGATCTCTCCTGGAGAACAAGATGCCACCCTGAACCCCTCCCCCAGGAAGGTTTTTAGGGAGATAGGTTCCCACATGCCAGATAAGCACAACAGACACTGGGCTTTCATGAAAGGGGACACCACCACCTTGCCCAGGCACACCTGAGGAAGAAGGCTTTCCTTCTGCCTGGCTCAAGAACAACAGCAGCTCTCTCCTGGAAAGCTTTTCTGTGTCCAAAGCAAAAAGACACACATCCCCAGGGCACCGCACCTGTGGGCTGGAGAGCCTGGGGAGCAAGTCAGCCCCACTGGTACAGGCTGCCTAGTCAGCTGAGCTGAGGTGATGCCTCAACGGGTACCACTGCCACGGAGCAGCACAACAGAGCACAGCATGCTCCACATCCTGCACAGGGCTCCTACAGCCCGCTTGGGGCTGGTTGTAGTGATGCACTAACATTTAGGTATAAGACACATTGCTGTTCTGGTCCTCACTCCTAATGGGGATCGAGCCCTTTAGACCAAAACCTCACTTTACGCATCTCACTCCCACCAATTTCAACAGGGCTGAGTGGTCAAAGCCACTTTGATGCTCTATGTTTAAGCAAATTGTGCCTGTAAATGATACACATGAAACAGTAAAACCACTGATAAAAGCGAATATTTCAGTCTCCTCTTCTGCAGCTTCCTCGGCTGCATGCCTGAAAACATTTTGCCCAGGCTAAACAATCTACAGGCAGCAGTTTGCACTGCTCCCCATGGACAATAACTCAGCAGCCTAATATATTTCAGTAATGATTTTTTCCTAAGATTCAGCTTAAATTTTCTGTTGCTTAATTTCACTCCATCACTCTTAGTTATACCTTCCTGTACTGTCCTAACTATTCTGACTTTTTTTTTTGGAGTTCAGGCTCCCTTCAAACTTATCTGTGTTTCACATCAATCATCTTCTAGCAAAGTCATAGATAAGGCACTTAGCTTTTTTTTTTAATCTTTCCTCATCATTTGGTCCCTCCTACTCTGATTGCTTTGTTGCTCCTCTCACCTTCTCAACAGTTTGTCAATATTTTGTAACACTGCTTTTTCCAGGATTTCATGCAATATTGCAGGTATGGCCTGAGACTGACACCTACCAAGTCTATTGCCACTCTAATGTAACATCCTTATACATAAAAGCCCAAACTGTATTGATCGCCTTTATTTCTGCCCTTGCATTTCCAATTCGCTAAAGACATAGAGCACCAGCAATAACACCTTCGGTTGTAAGACCCAGTTTCAAGAGGCCACTGCTTCAACTGTGATGCCAGTTTGCAAAAAAGGTAACACCAAGCTGTTTCCAAATCTGATCTTTGCCTGCAATCCTGCTGAGAGTGTAGTCCCAAATGAAAGCAATAAATGCTTAAGAAAAAAACAAATAAATTGGTTCTGAGCTTTTTCAGAAAATTGTCTGAACCATCACCACAGTCAACTTCAATCAGACAGTCCTGAGCAAGCCAGCGCAGCCCCAAAGACCCTTCAGCTGCAGCACACATAGCGGTGACATTTTCACATAGGGAACCTTGTGCAAAAACAAGGGAAGGTCCACTTGAAAAACTTCAGGGGTTGCTGTGGATTTTGTTTTTCACTCAGTAGGCTGGAGCTGGAGAACATAAAGGGCAAACCTGTGATCTGTTAAACAAAAGGCCAAGCCAAGCCTGAATCACAGCGATGCCAAAAGCCCCCCTGCTCCACAGAGCTCTGCCAGACCACTACCAGATCACCCACAGCCCTAGCACACCTACAAGCACAAGGAGATTGCCAATCCTGTTCCGTATCACAAAGATTTGTATTCCCGTTAATAGAACTTTAACAAAATTATGCCATTTTATGCACTGGGACACAATACATTATATTTTCAGTAAGTTCTGACAAATCTCTCTTTATATTTGTGGTGGGTTGACCCTGGCTGGACACCAGGTGCCCACCAAAGCCACTATGTCACTCCCCTCCTCAGCTGGGCAGGGGAGAGGAAATATAACAAAAGGCTCGTGGGTCGAGATAAGGACAGGGAAAGATCACTTACCAATTACCATCATGGGCAAACCAGACTCAACTTGGGGAAATTAGTTTAATTTATTGCCAATCAAATCAGAGTAGGATAATGAGAAATAAAAACCAAATCTTAAAATACCTTCCCCCCACCCCTCCCTTCTTCCCAGGTTCAACTCCACACCCGATTTTCTCTACCTCCTCCCCCTAAGTGGCACAGGGGGACAGAGAATGGGGGTTGGGGTCAGTTCATCACACGTTGTCTCTGCTGCTCCTTCCTCCTCAGAAGGAGGACTCCTCACACTCTTCCCCTGCTCCAGCGTGGGGTCCCTCCCTTGGGAGACAGTTCTCCATGAACTTCTCCAACATGAGACCTTCCCACGGGCTGCAGTTTTTCATGAACTGCTCCAGCGTGGGTCCCTTCCATGGGCTGCAGTCCTTCAGGCACAGACTGCTCCAGTGTGGGTCCCCCGTGGGGTCACAAATCCTGCCAGAAAACTTGCTCCCACATGGCCTCCTTGCTCCACGGGGCCACAGGTCCTGCCAGGAGCCTGCTCCAGCACGGGCTCTCCATGGGGTCACAACCTCCTTCAGGTGCATCCACCTGCTCTGGCATGGGGTCCTCCCCGAGCTGCAGGTGGATGTCTGCTCCACCGTGGACCTCCCTGGGCTGCAGGGGGACAGCCTGCCTCACCATGGTCTTCCCCACGGGCTGCAGGGGAATCTCGGATCTGGTGCCTGGAGCACCACCTCCTCCTTCTCCTCCTCCTCCTCCCCCTCCTCCTTCACTGACCTGGGTGTCTGCAGGGCTGTTTCTCTCACATATTCTCACTCCTCTCTCCAGCTGCCATTGCACCCCCGGGGGGGGGTCCCCTTCTTAAATCTGTTATCCCAGTGGTGCTACCACCATCACTGATGGGCTCGGCCTTGGCCAGCGGTGGGTCCATCTTGGAGCCGGCTGGCATTGGCTCTGTCAGACATAAGGGAAGCTTCTAGCAGCTTCTCACAGAAGCCAACCCTGTAGCCCCCCACTACCAAAACCTTGCCACACAAACCCAATACAATAACTTCTTCCAGGAATTCATTCCCTGACTCTCTTTTCTCCACATGTAGCTTAAAAAAATAACATGTTTACCATGTAACCACATAGTATGCAGTGTGTCTCCTGGGAGGTAGTGCTCATATAATTCAGCCAAAGAGAAGTGAAAAGATAAACTTTAGCGCTTACCACAGTTCAGGTGGTAAAGTGCTAATCCTCTGCTTGCCAGGTATTCATGTGAGCCAGAAGACAGTAACCTCATGAAAAGATACTACATTCAGTAATTGTTCGGGGGCGGGGGGGAGGACTACTTAACCTCCCTACCCTTTAATTAGCCCAGAAATGAGTAGTTGCACCTGAAATGAATTAGCAAGTAATCCTGACTCCTCCCTGCTAAAGGAAAAGAAGCAAGTGAGCACCCAGCCATGCTTCCCCTGTGCAGTTTTTAGAGCTACTTATAATCATTTGTTTCTTTGTATTTTGGTTCTTTCCCAAATGCTTATTCCCCAGAACTTGATCATCTTAACTAAAATCTCTCCAGTTGCACTTCCCATTCACTTCAGTAATGCCCAGTGATCAAAATTAGGCCTATGGACTCACCTTACTTCATACTGAATGAAAGAAGAGGCAGTGTGTGTTAGTACCAACTTAGTAGAAGACAGTATGAAGAAAAATTTCCTTTCGCACCTTTACTTCATTTAGTTTGTTTAAGTTTTACCCACATGCAAAGCCCTGGTAAGACAGAGTATGGGTGTATAAAGACAGTTGTGGAGAGTGCATTTCCATGCCTAAACTGGTTACTGTTTATCAGCTGAGCAGCATTACTTCTACCTGCCCTTAACCTATAGTAATTACAAAACTGAGCATGTGATCTTAAACCATGCATTTCAGTTCACTCAAGGGACAGTGCCAGGCCACATAAATTCCTGAGACACAAGGTACTAAAAACAAAAAGGACTCGGTGAGTGTCCCTTCCTCCAGCCCGCCTGTCATTTGCATTTGTTTGTGCAAATCCCAAGACAGCTACAAATTTCAGAGATTAGGTATTCTCCTGAAAAATGCTAGGGAAGAAAAGTCACCTTCAGTGAAGTATAGTCAGGGCTGAGGTAGAGGTGGGACAGTACAACTGATCTCAACTAGCCAGGAATAATGCAATATTCTGTTGGTATCTCTTTGGGTAAAACCTAGATATTGCATGTATAGTTGGTTTGGGTTACAACATGGAAAAGTAAAATCATTTACTTCATAAGCCAAATTTCTAGAAGATAGTTGCCACACCAGTTCAAAATAATGGCCCATCTAATGCAGTAGAGGGGGTGTTCCTACCAAAGCTTCAGGTTTTTTAGAGGAAATGCAAGAAGCCCATGGCAGGCAAACAGAATAAATGTACATAGGAGATATAGTTTCCTGGAGCCTCTTGGTTATTTGTTTTCTTAGACCCTGAAGCCCGAGAGCTTAGTTCCCCCCCTAAAGACATGTACACTTTATCTAAGGTAACTCAGACAAGACTATGTAAATGTCTAACTCTTTTTCAAGATTCACTAGCTACTTGGCTTGGACTGCACCTCATTGCAATAAGCCTTTTAAGATGAGTTCAAATATCTCCTTTTTTGGGCTGAAATGTGCATTTTATCCATTTAATTGATTGTCCTTTTATTCAGGTGTCATGAGAAGAGGCAAAGTGGTTCTGGATTTACCTTCTCAATAGCATCTGTTACCCGCTGTACCTCTGTCATGTCCCTTCTTGTTTATCTTCATCTAAATTAAATAGTACCAATCTTTTCACTCTCTCTTCATTCAGAAGTCTTTTCACATCCCCACAAATTTCCATCATCCCAGTCAAGGTCTGTTATTTCTGCTATTTCCTTTTTGAGTCAGAGTAATGAGAACTGAACACAAAAGGTTTTTATAATAACATCATTCTAATATTCTTGCTGTTCTTTCGCTCTCCCGACAGATACCTTTCATTTGATTTTTAACCACTGCAAGGCATGGAGAGGAGCCCTTCACTGGGCTGTCCAGGGTGATGCCCACATCTCTTTCACAAGTGGTTACTGTGAATTGGGAATCAGTAACGTGATCCAGATCTTCCCTCGTAATCTCTGCCATCTCTGCTGATGCCGAGTGCCCCGGAGCCTCTGTTTATTCATTCTGTCAGACCAAAGAAGCTGATTGCATTTACTACTCTCCTAGGGCCAAGCCCCAAGGATTTTAGCCCTTATATTAAATCAAACTTGTCCTGAAGGCAGTGGGAGTTTGCCAGAGCACGAAGACTGAGTCAAACTCAGTCCTTCAAACTCAGCGCAGCTCAGACCTTGTTCATAATGAGCACTGTGGGGCCAGAAGGTCAGAGGAGTGGGAGAAGCTATAATTGCAGAACATTTATTGTCAAATCATCAGCATGGTGTTTCCATACCTTGCAAATCCTCCCCCTGCAAGCCTTTCACTTCTGTTCTGCCGGTTTTGAAAAGTGAGACTGCAGAAAGCTTTAAAGAGAGCAAAACCACACAGCCCCCCTCCGCCAGTCCCCTTGGCTGAGCTGGTGAGCGGCGCAGATCCGGCCCCACGCGCTGACTTGGTAAGGCAGGCTGGGGCGACGTCGCTGTCCTGGTTTCAGCTGGGATAGAGTTAACTGTCTTCCTAGTAGCTGGTACAGTGCTCTGTTTTGAGTTCAGTATGTGAAGAATGTTGATAACACTGATGTTTTCAGTTGTTGCTCAGTAGTGTTTAGACTAGAGTCAAGGATTTTTCAGCTTCTCATGCCCAGCCAGGGCACCTGACCCAAACTGGCCAACAGTGTATTCCATACCATGGGACGTCCCATCTAGTTTAGGAACTGGGAACTGGGGGGGCAGGGATTCGCCTCTCGGGGACTGGCTGGGTGTCGGTCGGCGGGTGGTGAGCAATAGCCCTGCGCATCATTTGTACATTCCAATCCTTTTATTACCACTGTTGTCATTTTATTAGTGTTATCATTATCATATCCCCTATCATGCACCAGCCTCTGGGAAAATTGAGCGATACTGCAACTGAACCAGCGGACCAACCTGCACCAGCATCAGTTGCCCCCGTACAGAAAAAGAAATATACAAAATGGTGAGCACCGCAGCCACCCAAACTTTGGCAACAGGCACTGCAGTCCCTCCAGCCCCAGTGACGAGCACTGCTGCTACCCAAACCTCGGCGACAGACACTGCGGTTATCCAAAACCCGGTGAGCGGCTGCGTGGTGCTTAGTTGCTGGCTGGGGTTAAACCACGACAGTCGCGGCAGTCTCGCTCCTTGCCCTAGCGCCCTTCACAAGCGCTACGTTCTGTTTCCCATTACCTAAAATCAGGCACGGAATGCAAATTCATTGCAAGCAACCTATGGCGTACTGCATTTGAGAATACGGGCTACCCTCAGCAAGCGTTTCTGGCATCCGCACCTCCTCTTGGCCAGGCTGGTAAGTGGCACACCTCTGGCCAGATGTGCTAAGGCGCTGCACGGTCCAGAGGCACCAGGGCAGAGAGCGGGTCATGCTGGCAGGATTTGGCCCCAGAAACAGCCCCAGCTACCCATCCTCGGTTACGGCAGCACTGAGGACGCAGGGCAGCAGACGTCAGTACTGATGACCACAGGAATGTCCCGCTGAGGCACTGGGGTTTGGTACAATTAAAACTGCCTTCCGAGCCAGTGGCAAATCCCAGATGCAACATCTGTGACAAGTCATTGCATTCGTCCACTCAACCTGCCTGGCCCAGAGACTTGCACTGGCACATGCTGACCGCCTTGAATTTATGAGGAAACACATTTTGAATGACCCACCAAAAATTTGCTCAGTTCTCCTAATTTTATATACTTTTAAGTGCGTATGGACTCATATATCAGCTTCTTCTTGTAACCTAAGAGAAGCAATAGGATTTTATTGACTGTTACAAAAATATATTTGCATGTGTTTATATAGCAGATACTTGTATGCATTGTTAGGCACTGAGCCACTTTGTCACTACCTGTTATTAAAATAAAATTTAATAATCTGTATCCATCAACTGTAGCCACCATTGACCAACAGGGACCATCTCTCAGTCATCATGCATTTCTAGCATAATGAATATATTTGTACAAAATACACAATGGGCATTTCAATTCCTAATACCACTGTCCCTGTGCCATTTGCATTTGTTATTTGTATTCATGAACATTTCCAGAACTAGGCAAGATAATAAAATTTTTATTTTTCTTCAGGAATTTGAGTGAGCTGTCGGACAGCCGATGGCAGGGTATCTTCATGATGCAGCCTTTCACATGACAGACTTGCACAACATCTAATAATAATAACAACAACAAAAAAACCTAGACCAAAAGATAATGGGAAGAAGACAGTGCAGGCATCCTGCCACTCTTACTGTTAGGCAGAGCCAGATGAGCTGAAACATATTGCAGAGTTAGTATTATAACATCAGTTTAAAAATCATCTCATATTAGGCCTGACTTCTGAAAAAGGTAACATGAGAAGACCAGAAAAAGATAGAAAACCAATGTTCTATTTCTCCAGTTTAGGTATCTTGCTTTTTGGATGGCCTTGTTTTCCTGATGTTTTCAGTTGGCTTTTCTTTCGATATACTTGTTCTTTTGCACAGCCATGAGGATAAGACGAAACATCTTCTGAAACAGGGTGTTTCACTGTCACTGTCAGGGTAACATTGTCATTGCCATTTGCAGCGTGACTTGGTGGTGTCTCAGGCCCTAGAAGTACTTAATTCATGCATTTTTTAAACTCCATTTCAAGCTAATGGTCATATACCATGTATAGAATTTGTAGGGAACTACTCTGTACACAACATGCTGAAGAAAAGCAGCATTTATTAATTCAGATGCTTTATGACTTTATATAATAGAACAGGACATGAGAGCAATTAAAATATTAACTCATAGCAACCCTGGTTGGATTTTGGGCTTAGTACAGAAGAAAATCTCAACTGACTGTCAAACATGGATTATTTAAAGGTCTGTCAGATGACACAGATATGTCTATTTTGCCAAGCAGAATGCAGCATTAGTCTCAGTTACCAACAAGGTTATCTCACTAACTTTTTATTAGCTTGAGGTACTACTTGGTGCAAATCAGTGTTCTGAGGAACCCTCATGTTGCATAAACAACACGCAAAAAAAGCTGCTTGTCAGCTACACCAGAGAAAACTACCCGAAATCAATTCTATACCTGAGAATTAAAACAATAGGTACAGAGCAATGAATTAGATCTTAACCCAAACACGCAGCACAAGACTACAGTTAGGATGCGGCAGAGGAGACAAAGATTTCCTCTAGATCTTGGGCACAGGCAGTCCCTGCACCAACTTACCTTCCATCCACCAACCTCAGCTGAGCCTGTTAGAAGCAGTGTAAAGGATACATCTTGTGTGACAACTGACACCTAAATTAGATGAGATTTGGCCTTAAGAAATCCATTCTGGGCACACACCCATTCTTCCCCAAAGCATTTTGACTTCTGGCAGGGCTCTAGGAGTACCCTATGTGATGTGCAAACACCTGTATTTCGCTCTTCTTGCTCCCAGATTTGGGCTGTGGCACCCTGAATACAGCAGCAGACAGCAAAGAGTTAAACTCATGTGTGTTATGTGAGATTAAGGTTAAAAATTGTTGAACTGCTAAGAGTTATTTTTTACCAGGTCTTTTCATATTGTGCAAGAAAAGGAGGTTTGGGAAACAACTAAAATAGTTCTGCTAAAGGCTAGCAGAGAAAGGATACAAAAATGAGGTTGAAGGTAATAGGCCTATAAATCTGACATCCACTGCCCTGGTCTTGCAATGCGATCTGCGCCTGCAATGAGACCGATTGATTTCAGCAGGTCCTGTACCTACCCAAGCGCCTGTCACGCACGGTCCCTGGCAGGGCTGGGGCTTGCCCTGCAGCAACACCAGCACGGCGTGGTTTGGAACAGATTCATCACATACTGTGCAAGAGGGAGTACGTATTTCCAAAGTGCTTTTTGGAAGAAAGCATTCCCACGAACCATTTAGATTTCCTGTCTTTTCATAATGCATTTGCTGTTGCCTCACCGCCATAATTTCCACTGAACCAACTATTTATGCACCGCACAATGAGTGGGTCTTGCACAAACACTGGAGCGTACTCCTGTCTCTCGACAAAGTTGCCAAAAACATTCTTTGAAGTTTATTGAATAACATTTCTAAGTAACATTTACTAGTCACCTGAATAACTGAATCAGATCACTTGCACAAGTGGCTGATTCAATAGTTAAATAGCAAAGATTATATATTTAATTTTTTCTTGCTTTTTAAAATTATGCAAAACACTTTGATAAGCTGCAGTTCTCTAATAGCATCAATAGGTGGTGCTATCAATTTCCATAATGGTCCACTATAACTTCAGTTGGGAAAGAAAAGATGAGTTAACAGCATGATATTTAAGTTTTCAGAAGCTGCAATACGCCCATCAATAAAGGCTGCAGTTCTTTGTTATGGCACATTAGCAAACATTCTCAGCAAGATCTAAAATTGATGTGTCAAAAAAAAGACTCATCACTCCCTTTATTCTCCCCAAAGTCTCAGCGATTCTTCAAAGTTTTCATGCCAAACTTGGGCCAGATTTTCAAATGTTTTCAGCGTATTGTGCAGCAAACTCTTGAAAATGTTGCCAGATTGTCACAGAGGTACTGAGATTTGGACAGACAACCAACTCTGTATGCTGGACACAAGAGACCTTCACCATACATAAGTAAAAATGGGAAGTGCATAATTTGAAAATACTATGTCCAAACGATAGCCAAAGAAAAATTATGCTTCAAATTTACTTTTAAATCCATTTATTTTCAAATATACTTTATAATACTTTGTGGATAAATCGTATTCTAAAAGGAAACACGTAAATGAAGTGTTATCCTGGTGGATATATCCAAGCTGCTATTAGAACTACATCCAGAAAAAAACTGGGTATCGATAGTGTATTTTCAAAAATATAGGCAGTTCATGGGTTGAGGAGTTCATTTATAAACAATGCCCTTCTGAAATCATTACCTTTCTGCTATGCTATATATTTACATCTACTCACTTAAATATTCTAAATATAGTAAGCAAGCCATTATGACCTTCTCCTAATGGAACGAGACAGACAAGAGTGCGTGTTACAGTACATCTATATCTGGGGGAGAGAGAGAATGTGCACACAAGACAGCGTGGGTAATGAGATCTTCTCTGCTATTACAAGCAACCTATGGCTCTGGGGCACCTGGCTCTCAGGGCTACTTACAGAATTCAAAACCGGCTCAGTTGAGTTTTCCATCAGTCTTTATCTGAGAAGTGACCTGTTATGTCCCGATGGCTGGTGCCGTTTCATTCCCGAGCGTTAGCAAGTTCACAGCAAAGAGTCTGCGTCACCCCTCCCGGCCTTTAGCCCTAGCCAAGATGAAAATACTCATTTGGTCAGGCTCAGCTATGATCCAGTTTGTGGCCATTCCTTTGTTCCCAATGCTCAAGCGAAGAGGGTTAATTACTTCCCTTTGTTACAATTAATGATGCTAAACGCCAGGGAAAGGGCAGAGCTGAAAAGCATGAATTACTGTTCCAAGCAACATTCTAGCATTAAAAAAGCACTCTTCTGGCAAGACAAAAAATTTGAAATTTCCGGGGGAGGGGGGAGAAGAGCATATTGATTTGGAACTGCCATATTTCATCTTGACAGTGCTGCAACCCTTTGTTTTAATAACAGCGTTTTATTTCAATTCTTGTCAATTAGAACATTATATGTACATACTATCCCTGATTACGTATTTCAGTGCTCCCCAAACAACACATCCCAACCTTTTTCCCATCAGAAAACATCAGTGAAGTGGGAAACGCTACTGTGAAATATTTTGACGAGGAATAAAACTATACTCTTCCAGTAAAAATGGTTTAGCCATCTCTGGCTTTTTGACTGGCAGAGTCATTGAGTTCTGCCCTCTTTAATGGAAAACGTGCAGATTAACGGGTTTGAAAAGCATGCCTGGGTGGACAGCTACCCCCCCGCAGGGCCCAAGGCCCAGACCCTAATGGGGTCCCCGGACACACAGGCTCAGCTCTCATGCTGGGAGCAAGCAGCGCTGCGGAGAGCAAGGGGGCCCTGCCTGGAAGGGGCTGTCCCCATGCCACCAGCACTCACCGCATCACACTCGGGTCCAGCCAGGGTGAATTACACCATTTGTGCCTGTACATAGACTCTGCTAGCTTCCCCCTGAAGCCCCCCTGCCCCGCTCTGCCTCAGCACGGGTCCCAGGAGAACTTCTTCATTTTGGAGGCTCAAGCTCCCACCCTTCCAGCCAGAATGGGGCAAGCTGCCCATACTAGGCTCTTCTCGGCCACCTCACCGAAACATCCCAG
>NW_010972437.1:10372321-10429821 GCF_000737465.1 Haliaeetus leucocephalus | reverse complement strand
TAACAAAAAATGGAAGAGTTTGACTAGCACAACAGAGAAGACAGGAGTGAAGCTGCTTCAGTGTAATGACTGTAGCTGATCATACATGCCCCTGTTTTATATCTGTGCTACTTATTTTGTTTTCCTTGTTGTAGGACTTCCCATTTCCTAGTACACACTGTATTGCTCTCATCTGTATTGCAGTTGATTCCCCTCCCAACACATTTGTTACTCAAGGTTGAGGTGAGCGGAAGGGAGATGTCAATTTGTTTAGGCACTCTCGTTTAAGCCCAAGCCCAAACCAAGGGAAACCTAAGGAAACAAGCCTTCGGGGTTAACCAAAAGTGCACTCACCCAGCACCAGGCTTCACCACTTGCTCCTGAAAAGCAGAGGACTCCCAGGTGGTAGGGAGTGGGCTGTCTCTGCTGCAAACAGGGCACAAGCACTGTGCGACAGGAAAGTCTGTGTGTGTCCTTACAGCTCCCAGCTGTTTGCTCTTAAGAGCTAAAGACAGCTCCTGCCATTTCAAGGCACTATTTATGAGTAGTCCTACAAAGTACTGCAAAGAGCAGAGGCACGATGGCCTGGAACTGGGCACTGGCTGAGCGTCAGGAGTCAAAACTGGCACACCTTCCTCTTGGGGGTTTTTAATTTCATGCTACTGAGGCAACACTGCCAGCAGTAGCTGCTGTTGACAGCCCACAGCTTCGTCAAGATGTGCTCCACCTTGCACAGACAGGCACTGGAGGTCTCCATGGTGCAGAGAAGCCCAAGTCTGGCACAGCATTGGTTTTGCTGTTAACAGCCTTCAGAGATTTTCTTGCTCGTTTGTTTTTGTTTAAATGTTCCAACAAAAAGCAGTAATTTAGTTATGTGAAGTGCAAAACAGGAGCCAAGCCCTGCATTTTCCCACTGCAAGATAAGCGAGAAACTTATCTTTGTCCAGTACAAACACTTTCTCATACCAGAATAGCCACCACAAATACCATGTAATTGTTGACATATGAGAGCTTCTTCCTCCAGTAACTGCATTTCCCAGAGCCTCCTGTGATTTCTTGGCTAAAATACTCTCTGCAGTAACTTTTACACAGATATTATAAATTTTTTTTCTTCTAAAAGAATTTTGCCAGCTGACTCGAAACCATGGGCAGTAACCAACCTTCTCCAGTCAGATGCTATCTCCATATTTAGCCTCTTGAGAGTATCCAAATTAATTCAAAACTGCCTGTATAGGGTCTGGCAGGGACAGGGTTAACTTTTTTCATAGCAGTCCCTCTGGTGCTGTGTTCTGATGTTTTCGCTGTTGCTGAACAGTGCTTGTCCAGCCTCAAGGCTTTCTCTGTTTTCCACTCTGCTCCCCCAGCAAGTAGGCTAAGGGTGGGCAAGAATAAGCCTTCTGGAAGATTTAATTACTTTTGACAGATTACTAGTAAATGGGAGCCACCAAAACCCTTTGCAGATTCTCCACTGTCACTCAGCTCTTTAAGCATGTGTAGTTCCTCTGCCTGTTACTGGAGCCACCAAGGAGATCTGGGATTAAGTATAGGTCAGACTGTACATAAGAGTTTATAAATATTATTGATAGACAGACACTTTAGCAAGTTAATCAAGTCTTAGACAGTAGTGGGTTTAGCTACAGAGTTAATACTTCTATTGCTTCTAAGAGTGCATATCACCTTTCTAGTATAATTTATCTTACAGATATCTTATTAACTCTTTATTAATCATAACTAGAACTTGATTATCAAGTATGGCCAAGCTCCTGCCTGTGATAGAAGAGGGACATGTTCTGCAATGGTCAGTTCAAATCCCAGAGGACAGCCTGCCCCAGCATGAAGTGCTTCCATGAGAACCACCACAGACCTGTATGTTCTCTGTGTTCCCCCTACCTGCAGGCAAGTAGCCCAAAGAGTGGTTGGGGGTTTTTTGGTGCTTTGTTCTTTTTTTCCTGTCTCCCCTGCCCCCCCCCCAGTATTCTTTCATTAAGTGAAAACAGATTTGTTCAATTAAGTTCTCTACAGACACTCCTTGGAACTCCAGTGAGTAATAATTAAAAAATTATTTATTTACAGTCCTAGCATACTTTCAGCACAAAAGACAGTAAGCAAATAACTGAAAAGTGCCTTTTTTCTCTAAGATCTCCTGGCCTCCTAGCATGGAAAATGACACCCATTGCCCATGACCAAGGAACTTTCAACTAAGCACTACAGAAACCATTAACTGTTTTATCAAAAATGCTAAACAAATAATTCAATTCATAATTACTTGGACAAATACCAAATTAGAACAAGATTTCTGAGGAAATAAATGATGCAATAAAGGCAGGTTCAATAAAATCATGGTGATATCCCTTCATGGCTATACATAATGTCCTTGTCATTAAGAAATGAAAAATTACTTCTAGACAAATCATGCTGTATTGAAGCACTTCAGCCTTTTGCCAAAGAGAAACCTGAAGTGTATCTTGGGTGGATTAGTAATGCTTGAATTTTTTAGGACTTACTACTACCATGTTCATTCCTTCTTATATTTGCTGTACTGAAGTATCCATTCAGATTATTCAAAGACTGTCATGTTCTCAGTTATCACCACCATCATTACATATGACAGTGAACACTTACATCCGTAACACAAAAATTAACTTTTCTACAATTCTAGTCCTGACCCTGACAAAAACTCCCTACCCAAGACTTTTTTCATTCAACGGAGAGAGATCCACTAATTAAATACTACTAGTCTAGTAAACCCCATTTTTTGTTCAGGTATTAAAATAAAATACCAGGTAATATTCCAGTGTTGTATAAGCTCAGAGGGAAGAGTTTATTAAATCATTATTTTTTGTAAAGGCTGAAAAATAAAAACAAATTCTTTTTTTTAGTCACTATTAAACACATACATATTTACAAAATACATGTATCTTGTACTTCGTGGATGTATTGCAGAATTTAGCCTGAAATGGCATCCATTGACTGAGAATCCTTACAAAAATATCATTACAGTTGGTTTTAAGCAACTCTGTGGAGAACAGAAGTCTGAAGCATAACAAGAGAGCCTTGAAGACACATATTCCTCAAATGCAGCTGAAAGCCCACTCCCTCAGCAAGCAATGTTTTGGGAGATGTACAGTCACAGGCTTCCTTGGCCAGTCTTGGGCAACGGGGCATTTGTAGAGCTGTGACATCAGACTTCTCAACCCTGCTGCCCAGGGAATTTTTTTTCCGTCTCGGCTTACGTCGGTGAAGGAAATTAAGAGCGGCGTCAGCATCCTTACACTGAAGAGTGCGCTTCTGGAAGCCGCAAGACTTTGAGGAACTTCCCGCCATCCTCAGTGTGCCAGCCTTTGGCAGAACCTGCAGAAAGCAACAGCCAGGCAACACACTTATGTCCTTTATACCCCCTGACCATAGGTGCGTCACCTGCGGAAGGCTCTTATAACCCCTAAGCTTAGCTTTCAGTGGGGCACTAATGGCTCAGGGGGAAATCTCAAGACTTTAATCAGGATACACTGTTCCAAAAGGGTAACTGGATGCCCCACTACCAACGTGAGTGTTTAGCTATTTAACACTTTATAAACACGTCTGTGTTTAGCAACTGAGCTTTTTGGTATTTGATAATTTTATCAAGCTACCTTCTGAGCCCAGAAGCAAAGATGATGGAGAATCAGCATTAGTTTCTTTGAGGGAAGGCAAAAGGAGAGAGAGATATATTCTTGTACATTTGTTATGCATATTTTGGGGAGTTATACAACTTTAGTTTTGCAAAGCAATTTTCTGAACTTTCACTGACAAACAAATCTGATCTGAAAAATCTTGCATCAGCAGGGTTGGTTTGCAGATGTTATTTGCACCATTTATTTATCAAAAATAACTAGAAAATGTTTTTAAAACATCGTTCCAGACTGTACAAATAGGAATGTGACATGGGCTGTCTGTTTTACTTATACTGTTTTACTGCTTCATATTCTGAGCAAACAGAGAGGCTATTTTCCCCAGGGGTTCAGGAGGGCATACTATTTCATTTCTTCAGAAAATTGTTTCTCTGGATTTCAATCTTTTTAGCTAGATATGACAAAATATAGTATCAAGAACACTTATGTTTTTTATCAGCTCTATTTTCAAAGCATAAATAATAGATCAGTATATACTTAAGTCAGGTGACCAAGTCTTATTTCAGAAATCAAATAAGCATTTTGCAATTTTTAAATGATGCTGTACATTTTCACTACAGTATCATTATGCCTTTAAAATGCTTTCAAAAGACCAATTTATAAGCACGGAGCGATTCTGAAGATATTTCACTAGTGTTAATAATACCTCACTCAGGTGGCATTCAATTTTCTGAATCCTTGGGTTAATGAGGCAAATAAATCAAAATTAAATTGGCCTTGGAAAAAAAAAATTCAAACAAAATTGCATCTATCACATTATACATCCTGAGGCTCCTTCAGTACTGTTCACAATGGCTAACAATATTCCAGCTCTCAAAATCATTACACTTACTCATAACACGATCTGAGATTTTAAAATCAAATAGATCAGACTTCATGACTAGATGAATGTAATGCCTTATTATACTATATCAGGAGCATTGACAATAAGTTGCACACAGTCTTAGTTGAGTACTTTCCAGTAAGCGTCCCTAAATTTCAGCTGCCCACTACTCATTCAATAATCCAACAAACTCCTTCCAGGAGGATTTCACCATTGCAAACCGGTAAGTTTTAAGATGAAGCTTAAAAAGAAAATACATTCTGTAACTAGGCGGTCATTCACCATCTCTTTAAAAAAGCGCCAGCAACACACAGATGTAGCCAAATAGCTGAAAACCAAAAATACTAGCAGTTTTGAAAAATAAATACTTCTAGTCATATTGCTGTAGTAGCAATGGTGGAAAAAAATATTACCTTCACTCCCTTCTTTAAAATATGCGAGAAAGGAAATATTTTCCGGATATTATAAAAGGAATTCTACTGTTGGGGAATACCAGTGTTATTAACTATATTTCTACAGAACTGACAATATACAATACAGAGAACTAAAGATGCCTAAGTTGTTACCAGAAGTAATAAACTCAGCATGAGCAAACGATCAACAAATACTGACGTGCAATGATAGAGCAGTTGCCATTGTTTTGCTGTTGTTACTTGTAGCCAAGTAACAAATGCACTTCTCTACCCATGGAGTCACCTACCTGCACAAGGGCATCCTTTCACCCTAAGGAACTTCCTATGAACACAGAGGCCCAGTTGAAAAACAAACTTCCACACTGAGCTGTTGTAACCACCTTCATCTGCTAAGTCAGCAGCACAGACTCAAGATTTCCATATATGCACTATTTACACTTTTTAATGGAAAACACTGCACAAAAAGTAGGTTGGGTTTTTCCAAAATAAGTTAGTACTATTAACATTTAAAATTTAATGAAATTATGCAAAAAAGCTTGAGGTTTTGGGTTTTTTTATTTTGAAAGTTAAGGGCCCAAGTGCCCTTACATGGCACAGGTTGAAAGCAACAAGAAACACCACAGAAACATCTTTGCACAATTTCCCCAGGCAGCGCCTTCCTTGTGGCTTTTCAAAATAGTTTGTACGGCCAAGAGCTTGATTAGGAGTAATTTATGTGATGATCTCATGTATTTGTTTTGCTTTTCCTCCCAGAGAACAAATGACACCACCAATGTCAAGAATTTTCTAAATATTGCTAGAAAAGTAGTGAGAAAATGTGTTAGAGACACCTTTCCATTTTGATGAAACATTCATTACAAAAGTTTTCAGGTTTATTGCCAATCTACAACTAGTGTGTATGTACAGCAAATGAGCAATTTTCACAGCCAGGAATTCGAAAGAGAAAGCACTCACCCCTCTGCTCGTGGCAGATTTCAGAGAGACAGGCTCCATTCAGTCCCCATCCCACATCAGCAACTTGGGTCACCTGCCTCCTGCACCACAGTCCCAGTTCAGCCAAACGTTACTGGGGACTAGGGGTTCAGGTTCTTGACAGCTTAAAGAAAACTATTCCAAAAGGTGTTGATTTCACCTCACTATAAAACAGAATAAGCATTTTCCCAGCTCCTGAATTAAAGTTCAGTGCCTAACGCCAGCACGCCGACACTGCTCAGTGCCCAGCTGCTGAGGAAGCAGATATTTTAGAACACAAAGTTCTACTTCAAGTTATTCCATCGAGTCTTGGTTGTGACAGACAGCATTGATAGAAAGTCACCATTCAATGGTTACTCAATTGCTTGCTCAGAATGACACAGTAATTTTATTCTGATTTTTAGTCCACAGAACAAAAGCCACAACTGTTACCAGTCCTCTCGAGGCTTTATGCACTTTGGCAAGGAGTATTGATTTGTGTTTTTATAGCGCCTACCAAGTAGTGGTTGGGCACTATCCTTACCCAATAATTTATAACAACAGGTGAGGAAGAAGGCTTGGAAACTAAACCAAATGTATCTTGATCTGCTCAGGAAAAAGATGAAACATTGCTGGAGCAGCTAAAACAGCCTTTAAAATCAGTACATGGTGCAGGTCTGAGACACTCTCGTATGCTCTGAAAGGCACTTAAAAGCATTTAAAGTTGCATTATCATCACGTATGTAACCAACTCTCATTAAGTATTATCACAGGAGCAACAAGAACACAATGACTTGTCAACTGCTTGCAGGAATTGGCTTTAGCCATAAATCAGAATACAAAACTTGGATTACATTAGAACACAACAAAAAGGGTTAAAGAAATTCCCCCGGAAAAAAGTATTGTAAAAGAAGCCAATGGCACAAGACTCCTTTCTACCACTGAACCAATGTTAATTTAAAAGCCAAGACTCATTTGAAAACATTCACTTGTAAATCAAAAAGTCCCCAAAGATTAATTTCTGCATTTACACTATTTGCAAAATATATTTAACTTAGAGGCATCCTTTTTTTCCTGAAATAATTGCTTACAAGATGAGAACTAAAACACAATCTCAAGTGTAGTAAAGGTAATTGCTGCACTTACTGCTCATGTCATGTTGATGTATTACTACGTATCAAAGGTCACAGTTCTGTACTCATACATTATCAAATTTGAAAGAGCAATATTCGATTCTGACCAACCTTTAAACTGCCCAGAATGTGTGTGAAAATGGATGTCGGGCTAACTTGGGTTTTAAAAAAATAAACCCATGTTTCGGAAGCTGAGGGGTCAATCTAGCCAGACTGACAGGGTTAGGTGTCACTTCTGTGCGTCTAATACTCCCTTAGATTATCAATGAGGTGCAGTACACTGATCACAAGCTAAAGCAGCTGTACTAATGAAAACGAAACAGTCTGAAAAAATTAGGTAATACAGGCCTGTGACACAGGGCAGTACCTTGTGGACAATAATGCAGGAATAAGGACATAAATCACCATTTAGATACAATAAAACCTGTAATACCGACCCTGAAACATATGTGTCTACAGAATCGCAGGCCAAAATCAGCATCTTTGCAACTCCACAGTCCCCTCTGAAGTTCCCACACAATTTTTTATACTGAGTCAAGGCAGGTTTTCCATGCCTCTACTTCACTGCATACACAAAATTTTGCAGTCATATGCCAGCCTGACCTTTGAGGGTGGGCAGCTGGCTGTTCATGCCATGAGCTAGGAGTTCTCACAATTGGTTGTAGCACAGATAAATGGGTCTTATCAGAACCCACTCAACCTTGAACAACTTTCTTCTCCTACATATGCCAGTCCAACTGGGGGGCAGGGGCTGCACTGAGAAAGCTGGGGCACCCCTCATCCTTGTTTTGGTAACGTATGAGGTCCTTGGAAAAAAATAATAATCTATGAAATGCAAGTTGATTGAGTACAGCCAGCACAGAATGAACTAGTAAATAGAGCTATCACCTTAAAATCATAAATCCCTACTATGCAAAGAGCAACCTGACTCTTATCCCAGCCATCATCGTAATCCAGATCAGATGAATATTCAATAGCTTTTTCAGAATCAGGTTTTTCCTCAAGGTTACATACAGAGCAAAGGCAGCATATATTCAAACAACAAGCTATATAATTTAATTTCATACTCTTTAAAATTTGCTTCATTTGGTAAAATACTAAATTTCAAAAGGGGTGCAGAAGTTTAAATATTTTCTTAATTACAAGCAGAAGAGCTAAGGCAGACATGTCATGAAGTCTATTAGACCCTAAGAAATCACACTGTCTTCACCATTGATTTTAATGGAGTTTCAGCTGCAGGTGATGTAACTACTGGTCAAGGCCACAGCTAGGATTAAAATTATACTTGTGATTAAAGATACTATTTATAGTACATAAACAATATGCCCTTTACTAATGCAACCACAAGGCTATTACAACAATAAGGACTGAAACTATAAATATACAGGATCTCCTCTTTAAATAAAAGCTCAATATATAAAAAAGTACAAGTTCAAACATTCCTCACAAAATACCCACTTCCCCATTTCTTCTAAAGCATTTAAAATAGTTTTCTTAAAATGAATTTTATTGGTGTTTTTGTAAAATGTTTTTCTTTGTGTGCTGAACAAGTCAAAATTAAGTTTCATCAACTGAGCAGAACTCCTTGAAGCAATGCAAGGAATTAGAGGGCAGACCATTTCAGGAGAGCTGGAAGATCTTTGTTGCTTGAGTTTTCTACAAATCCAGCACCTCTATTTTCATTTAGGCAGCAAAATGGAGAAACAAAGAGAGAAAGAAATATTATTTCAATATAAGTTACAAATTTAGAGATGAATTTGAATTTACAAACTGAACACCCAAAATTGCCAGATCTCCAGTATCTGCACCCCTTGTTTTCTCCTATATCTGATTATTTCAGGATTTTGCTGCATGTATTTCTCTCTGGCAGTTGCAATCTCCTTTTTGCAAATTATTTTTGTCACACAATAAAAGGAGAATACATGATTTCACAGTGGCAAAGGCTTATGAAGCTCTCCTGAAAACCATTAGTAATTGTTTACTGAGAATCCCAGCACTACAATGCTGGGTACACAGAGAGGCAGTCCTACAGTGAGAAGTAACTAATATTACAAGAATCAGTCCGGACCTTCCCTTCTATGCAAAAATTAAGTCATGATCAAATGGATTTTATGCAACCTTGAAAGGGTTATATTATGATTCAGTGCTTTAGATTTTGTGCTGTTGCCAAGTTAGATAATCTATCAAGAATCTTAGTGTTTGCTTTAATCTCAAAACCCCACGGTTTGGGAGCAAATTATTATATAATCAATACATTTCATTTTAAAACCCTTCTCTCTATCCTGCCCATCATACACCTCTCTAAGTCTTATTCTTGTAGAGAGAAGATTGAATGTGACCTGACAGGACCCCGGAGAGGTTCACAAATCAAAAGCAGTGGTGAAGTCAAATTCCTTGATACTCACTATCTTAAGGGACAACTCAATTTGTTGTGGGTTGGTTTTTTTGTTGGGTTGTTTGTTTTTTTAAATGCTGGAGGGTAGCAGTTCCTTTTGTTAAACACTATTAGAACTTAGTCTATTTGTTGTGGAAACAAACCCCTGGTAAAGACCAAGTGCTAAGAAATTCCCACTGACTCAGGATGCCATCATTTTCCTCCAAAAAGCCAGAATCCAGAGCATGAAGTACACTTAATTTCAGACTACCAGATACAATCTCAAGTATGGCACACTTTTGATGGATGTTTACAGTTTGTCCTCTGACAGAAGCTTTGGTGCATTACTACGCACCAAGACCTGGAAGCCAACAGCCCTATGCCAATCAGCCCCCCTAGGAACATTAGCATTAGAAGAGCCGGTTTTAATTCCTCACCTTCATCACCCTCCACAAACTTGAGACCTGTGAGCTCAACCTAAAGACCACACACTGGAAGAAAGTAGCACTGCCACAGATCAGTAATCAATAGTTCCACAAACACTTTCCTTTCAGTGAATCAGAACTTTCTGACAACTGCCAAAATTCTCTTGCATGAACTATCACACAGATCCTGTTAAGACATTCTTAAGCAAAAACAGTAAAGGCACGCACCATTGGAAAGAATCCATTGGTCACAGAGTCATCTCCTATTGCCCTCTCGTTCTCAAACTCCATTTTAAACCTGATGTCTCCTGCAAGACTATTTGTCCAAACTATTAGGAACTTTCAAACTTCCAGCCTGAGTTTATTCATGGAAAACTTACTTTCCTCCTACTGTTTATGCACTTGATGTATTTGTAGACTTTTTTAAATTAGTTTGTATTAGGGATGTGTCTTCTGTACAGTCTCCGATACACTACAAACATACATGTGAAAATTCAGAGGCTTACTACACCAGAAGTCTGGACAGGTTTGCATTTATCAATTCAAGAAAGTAATTGAAATGTGAGATGCTAAGGTCTGAGGCACTAACTTCTAACCATCTCAGAGATATTAGGAAAAAAAAACAATCTGCAAGACATGGAAGGAAATGAGGGCCTAAAGATTTTGCTTGAGAACACTTAGTGAACTGATCAAATGATTATTTGCCAACAAAGACACAAAATGAATCTTCAAGGTTGTTGTTCTAGTGAAACATTCACAGAGAGGCCATTCCTTACCCCATAGACAGTCTTCCACATTGTGGAACCTAACAAAATCTCACTCCAGAAGCAGATTATTTAGAACTTTCTTTACATCCAGTACTCTTGTACTGAATATGTTCAGACTTTATGAAGATTAAGACTTTTGAAGTTTTTAATAGCAGGCTTAACTATTGAATAATGAACAGTTTCCTCTAGCCTACTCACTCATCCATCACCACAGATCCACAAGTGCACAACTATTGCTAAGTTCAGAACCTTATGCACCGGAGAAGTGTTTCTCCCAGCCTTTGACGGTTAATAAGGTTATAAAAATTAGTTACTGCTACAGTTTCACCACTCCTAGAAGTAGAAAAGAATTTCTAAGTTTTTATGTTTAAATAAAAAGGATAAGAGCAACTTTGCTACCATCATCTCTAGTAATAGCCAGACAGTCTAATTTTACCAAGTTATTGTCACCTGCTTATTCTGGAATTAATTCTAAAAAGCAAATAAGTTTCTCCAATATGATTCATTGTCAATTGCATCTTTATTATTTCTGACATAAGAACATATTAACCTGGGGTATGTACCGTCATGTAGTAATAGCCAAACCTTCCCACATATTCCGAAAAAAATCTTTTCAAGCTCTGATCTTTTTTGTCTCTTGATTCAGACCTTGTTCTGACAGACAAAACCACTCTCCTTTCCCCCCCACCCCCCAATCTGTTTCACTCTGTCATTCTTTTCTTTAAATCCTTCCACTGGCTTCTACTCATGCACCACATGAGGCTCAACCTTCTTGTTCTTGACTTCAAGGCAACCATATGCACCCCTAGTAGCGTGCTTTTGATAACCTCTAGACCAGTCCATAAATTGTCAGCTTCCACATCATCTTTGTTTGCCTTTCCTTGTGAGCTTCTGCTTTTCCTGCACATGGGCTGAACACCTTGTGACAAACCATCTTCATACCAAGGTTCCACTAATGATCTATTTCTGTCAAAATGTCCAAGGCTAATCAATTGTGTTCCCCTTTAGAACAGGTATTAGAATTTGAAGTAACATTCCCTCATTTCCCTGTTCTGCAGGCTTCTTAGTTCAAGTTAAATTTGACCAACTGACTCATTTTAATTTATTTTGAACTAGAACACTCATTAGTCTTTCACAGCAGATTTTACATAGCCCAGATAATTCCTCCCTAATATATAAACTATGTTTGAATAAAAGGAGATCTCTGCAATTACTCACAATATTTCAGAAGCACTAAGAACACAGCACCAACAAGCTTGCCAGGTATCACTTTACCACACCACTCAATTTTGCTTTTCATCCAGGCCACATTTTGGCTTTCACCACAGGAAGAAAGGGGACTTGTATAACATCTCTCAGAAGTGAGATTTTCACAGGACCGGGTTTTTAAGTACTTTAGAAAAAAATTAAGATTCAAGTACATACTAGGAAGTCAGAAGACAACAAAACATGGAACCATAGCATTTGTTATTTTTTTTCCCCCCTCCTTTCTTCCATCTCATCTTCTGAGAGTCAGTCTGCAACTGGATTACATATCACTGACAACTGCTGTACCTTTTTGCTCTACATACACCTATTTCCAAGTTTTTTTGATGTTACAAAGACATGACTAAGTGTGGCTACTGCTGTTCACTGACAGGTATATTTGGATTTTGACCAAATTCCTGTTGGACAGGCATCTTCTACTATTGCCACACTTGCAGTAAACAGAAGCCAAGAAGCAACTGCTGCAGAAACAGAATCCTCTTCTCACATTCATATCAGGACTGGGGCACACATACTTGGCAGGAGTAACATGTGAATGCTTACTGTAAATTGAGGAAAGCCCAGAGTCTATTACTGTCAAATGTATCTCCCCGAGCCTGAATTCACTTACAGATTCATTAACCCTCTACCCTCATTTACTATAGCTGCTTTAAACCCCTGAAAAGTTAGAAAGTTAAAAATAGATCTGTCTCTACCAAAATACCAGGACATCCTTAACATCTTTTTCAAGCCTTCTGAAGCAATTAATGGGAATGACTGCTTGGACACTTTTCTGAGTATGAAAGTCTTTCAGGAAAACTTTATCATGTGCTTAAGTTGCTTATTCTTCCCCCTCCTCAAAAATTCTAGGTAGCCTTAGGTCTCAAAGCTAGGTTTTCACATTTTAACAAGTATTTGTTTTCACATCAGAGTGACTGTCTCTACTTGATCCTTCAGTGACATATTAAACAGAAAGTATCAATCATCCCTGTGGCAAGTTGCTAATGTTACATTTAAGAACATTGGGAGAAATAACACCACACCCCATACGCCAGATACTGAGTCTCCCTTTTCAAAAAAATTCAGATTCCCAACAACCTAAGAAGCATCAGTTTCCTTGACAAAAGCAGGACATCTGAAAATAGACATCTTCCAGGCTAATAAAAAATTTTAATATATAGCTCCGATATCAACAGATTATTTCCTCAGTCAATTCAATAGATATTATATGCATAACAGCTCAGTGGTTGCTTGTCATGGGAAGGACCTAAAATTACTCTACAAAAAGCCTGACACTTAAGATACAAATTTTTAAAACAAAATAATACACAGGCCTAGAATAATTTTAACTTCTGAAGTAACAGTAATTCATGCATTCATATCCCATGTGAGGGATCACAACATCAAATTTTACTTGGTTTTAGTGCTTATAAAGTAAGCACATCCAACAACTTACTGTGCTAAATTACTTAAGTATTCTGTGATTTATTTTTTTTCCTCCAAAGAAATCAGCCTTTAAACAGGTAAATTAGTGAGGTACAAAATGCAATGTAGAGATTAACATCTGAAAGTCTTACAAAATAATGAGCAAGCTTTGTCACCGTTCAGGCAAAATTATTTCTATTTTAAGAAAGTTCTGGAATATAAAATACATTCTCTTAAAATATAAAATAATGCATTCCCCTATCACTTTGTACCCTGTACTTTTCTCATACCGCAAGACATGTTTGGAAAAGGGACCGTTTTCTTTGAATTCCCCACTAAGATAGTCACACACAAGATGTTTTTACTAATTGTTTATATAAATATAGCCAAACACCTAAAAGTACTCCTTTATTCACATGCCTACATTCTGTCTATTAAGACTACTAATTAAAATATGAATTGCAATTTAGTTAGTGAACCAGAAAAAAATTTCCTCATTTATCTAAATACAGACCAAACTTGATTCTGACTGATGTAAGGGTTGAGCCTCTAAACTAACCCCAAAGAATCAGAAAAAGCATTTATTTGGAAAAGAAAATTAATCATTGCTGCTCACGTAATAATTATGTCTCATATAAAGACGTGGATACTAAGGTCACATTTAGAAACATTTTTTCTTGTAAAGGGCTTTTGAGCTACTAAGATTTAGCTTTTTGCTGCCTTTACACTAGTTCACTTGGGGACCAAGACGATGATAAAAAAATGTGTTTTGAAGTTTCTCCTTCCCTCCATATAGTGAGGTACACAGAAAATACACACATGATGAAACTTTTATCAGAACTACTACTAAATCAACCAAGTTACACATGGTCAGCATTTATTTCTAGAAAAAATCTGATTGATTTAGGTACCTTATTTCCAGGTACCAGAAAAATTCTACTCCAGGTTCCCAACTGCTATATTTAACAGGAAACGTATAACAAGTGTCCTTAGCTTGAAAAGCTATACAATAAAAAAAGTACAGTTTCGGTAATCCAGCAGCAAGTATTCATTGTAATTTTAATAATAAAATCAACAGACTTTAGGCACAGTTAGGAAAGTCTTTTGGCAAATGCACATGTGCTTCCGCTATTGATCAGGGATCTATTTCTATTCTATCAAAGCCACCTTAGCTACATATAGACACGCTCCTTTTAAGGTGTCATATGCCTTCTGAACTTCCACAAAGTAACTGTAGAATGCTGCACACAGCAGAACAAAAATTCTCTTCTGTTTTAGGAATCACAAAGCAAGCATTGCTGCTAGACATCTTTATTTTCCTTTAACAAAATACACAAAGGCACAAAGTTCACTTATGTCTTGTCATTATTGTACAGGTATAAATAGTGCTTTGTATTCAAGTACAATCAAGTGCAGAAACTTTCTATTTTTCTGTAAACACAAAACAGTTTTGTATGTATGTGCCTCTGGTTCATCTGCAACGCAAATACCAAAGGAGATGCCATTTATCTGAGTGCTATTTAACTGAACTCTGTCAAAAAGTTAGACAATGAATAATATTAACACCACTGTAATGACACTTTCCATATGCTTAAGTCAAATGTCAGATGACACTTGAGCTTGTAAACATCTGTGTATTTAAAATGTACTCAATTTTAACAGGGAAGCATTAAAACATATCTTAAGTTCACTAGACCAAACTTACTAGGTCAGTTGCTCTCGATAATTGCTCTTTATGTGAGAGCTAAAGAGATGTCAAATTGTAGGTCACCCTTAGCAAAGCATATACTTCTAAGTTTTTAAATATGCAAACTGAATGATGGCTACAACTGTTAAACTTCAATCAACTATACATTCTGTGTGTTAACATTTAAAGACACATGCTTAATTTACAATACCCACTTTACACATAGCTTTGACATACTGTGGCAGTTGAGGCAGTTTAAGCTCAAGCGAGATTTTTAAGTTGTACCATTAAAAAAAGCTCACCTGAATAGTAACAACAGGCATGAACAAAGCTCAAAACTAGCTACAGAAGGCACTTGAAGTACTTTATTCTGCTTTCCCTAAAGATTCTTCACTTTGTTCAGCTGAAATAGACTCTGAAATAGTGTCTTCCATTGTTGAAATGTTTTCTGCCGCTTCTTTTTCAACTTCTTCAGCTAGCTTATCATTTAGCTGCTCAGGACTTAGTGCTTTGTTATCTGTCTCGTTTGTTTCAACAATCTGGGCCACGTCTTCTTCAGAGTCTGTGGAAAAAAAATTATGAAATAACCATTTCCAAAAGTGAAAAGGTAGCTAATATTCTGAAAAAACAAGTGAAAGTACATTTTGCAATCATACACAGGTTTTGACTAGTCACTGCATGAAATTCTCTACTGCTAAAAACGATTTTATTTTTCTATCAAGAGGGTCACAGGCAAAACCTGTAAAATTTAATAAAAAAGAAAATACTATGGAAAAGAGTTCAGATCCCACTATGAAACTATTATGTATTATTTTTATGTGTTCACCCTCAACAGAATTTTCTAAGCTTGTTCATTAGTGTGAGACAGTGTCAGAAATAAGACACGATGGTAATTCGGCTTCTTTGTGTTTGGTAATGAAAGTTTTACCAACAGCTTTTTCTATAAGAGTTCAATCTGTACACAGAACCTAAACTTTCTACTTGGTGGAAACTACTTTAAACGTAAGGAGACAGATAACCAGAAAAAAAAAAAAGATCATTCTAATCTGGTTCTCAACATCAAGACAGCCAATGAAAATTACTGCATATTCTCAATCTTCCCACAGGAAGTGTAGGAAGGATACACTGAAGTATCTTTACTCTCAATCTGGGATGGGAGTTTCTTTGATTAATAGGCATATTTTCAAGATCAGTCAGAAATATTTATCATAAGTACTACCTCTAAAGAAGTAAACTCTAGCTTCCCAACAGGATTTCAGTAGCGTATGAGAAAAGACAATCACATTTTGAAGTAAGCATAAGCACTGAAAAACTGAACACCAAGTGTTGCACTAAATAACACAAAGGTACTGTAGAATGATACTACTGATGGCGGTTTATTAATTGACTAGTATTAGTCAATACTATACAGCATTAATGCATACTGAAGGCAAGCAGTTTGCAAAACTGATGCAAAGTTACAGCTCAAAAACGTTAGCCTTATCAAATGTTTGTAATTTCGTATTGATCAAGACATTTTGGGTGTCTGAAAGTAAACTAGACTGCTTCAGGCTGATGTTCACAGAATTCAAGCAGGGCTGAAAGTTTTAGAACCATTACTCTGGCTTCTTGGGTCGCAACCAACAAGAGCAGCTGCTGCACACCCTGGTCCAGCAGACCTGGTACAACCACCATGTGTCACCAAGAACAAGACCCCTCTTCCCACACACAGCTCCATGTTCAATACCTTTCTCCTCATCTACCTAGTTCCAGACTGCACTTCAGACTGCTCAATGAAGCCCAGCTTCTCCATTTCTTCCTCTGACTTGATCTTCCATCTTAACAAGTTTGCAGCCAGCTTACCTCCTGATTCAGCTTCCTTCCCTGCTGTCTCAATCACAGGCTGCTCAACAGCTGCCCTGGCTTCTTGTTCCAAAATTTCTCTGGAGCCATCCATCAGATGGTCAATCCTCCTATTTCTGCCCAAGCAAATTAATGTCCCTAGTTTCTTTCCAGACCATCCCACACTCCCCTCCTGCTCTTCAATTTCCTTCTTGATCCCACCCCAGCCTGTGCTCAATCTTTATCACCCAACTGTCAGTTTTCTCTCTTTCATGTCTGCATTTTTTCTTCA
This sequence comes from Haliaeetus leucocephalus, assembly GCF_000737465.1. Taxonomy (NCBI): domain Eukaryota; kingdom Metazoa; phylum Chordata; class Aves; order Accipitriformes; family Accipitridae; genus Haliaeetus; species Haliaeetus leucocephalus. The sequence continues at coordinate 10,412,818 of NW_010972437.1, read as the reverse complement.
GCCTCAAATTCTATGAATAAGTTTCTGCCTTTTCCTGCCACAATCCTTCCACACTTGGGTTACATTACTTCTTTCTTTATTGCTGCTGCTCAGGCTCGATTCAAAGTACAGGATGTGAGGAAGAGACAACTCCATGCCCTCTCAACTCATTTGTAGCATAGCCCAACCATTACTTGTTTGCAGAGTTTCAGTCCTGCAGTCCTCAACTGAATGAGGCTTAGCACTCTGCAGAAGTGACTTGTTCTTAGTCTGATCAAGGTAAAGAGACTATTCATTCAGCCTGATCAGGACAACGTCAAGCATCTACAACATGTTTGAGGACAGCACCAGGGACAACCAGCCACTAGCAGAAGCAAGCAGAAGGTTCTAATTAAAAGGAAAAAACTAACTGAGTGCATGTTCTAACTCTGTATTCAAAGGAACAGGAGAAAGATGCTGCTTTCCTTTTTATATTCTACTAAAAAGTATGGAGACACTGCTTCTCTGAGAAAAAATTGTCAGGTATTATGACTTTTCCCTTCACCTTGTTCTTGATTAAACTTAGTGAAACTCCTGAAACTCTCCAGAATATACAGTTAAAACAAACCAACTTACATGGAAAATTTTGGTCTGATAATTAAATCTGACAAAGTTATAAAGAACTAAAGAGTAGGTCCTTTAAATGAGAAGTCAGAGCAATCATAGTTAAGTGGTGCTACTAACTCCAACTATAAACATGACCAATCTTCATTAAACAAATACAGTGATTCCATTTTAAATGCATCAATTAATGGAAACCTTGCCTAAAGCCAGCTTGATCTCAATATTGCATGATTTAAGTTATTGTAAAAGCAGTAGCTAAGAAGAGAAAGCTCTAACAGTAAACTCAAAGATGACAAAAGAAAATTAGTGTTCTTGATGATTAATACTTAATCCATGATTTAACTGAAGAATATAGCTACACATACATGATATTAACAGCAAACAGCCCTATGCTGGCCTGAGGCAAATTTAAGAGCTGTATCAACGTAGCTTTAAAAACCTGCTCCTGGCTACAGCAGTTCCTTTTTTGCCCCCAACACTCCTACTTAATGCTTTGTACTTAGAAAGCGTATGTACTTCATATTGTCAGTCAGCTACACCTCTTCTTGTTGCAAAGAATATTTCACTGCATAACCAGTGAAATCTCAATACTGCATCTCTATTAACTAGAATATGTGTGTCTGTTATGCAGGAATTCACGAGAAAAAGGTATAAAATAATTACACTAAAACATAGCTGCTTTACTTGTACTTAGTGTAGGAAAAAACCACAACCTTAGCACCACTAAAGTCTGAAAGACATTAGACTTCCACACCATTTTCAGGACCTTTGGGACAAGTTTTCTTCACTACTGCAGCTCCCCATTAGGGCAGACTTTCACATGGTGCCATGTGTCTGAAATATCTTTAAGGAACACACGCTTCACAGTAGTCTGTGTTCATGGCTTTGATAATACAGAAAGCTATTTTGAAGCCTTTGAAAAAGAAGCCCGATAACAGCATAGCATTTGATTCCCTGCACCCTTTACATCCTACCAAAAAGGAAAGCTGTGGTGTTCAGCAAAATTGAACTGTGGTAGACTGGAAACATAATACATTTTTAAACCAGAAGAACTTGTTTACAAGTCATTAAACTCAAGTTGAGCTGACCCATATCCACCTGAGAAGTCATGGAATTCTAGCCATATTAGCTGAACTAAGGAAAGAGCACAGCAGGCAGAAACTCACATCTCTGAAAAGAAACAATGGCTTACAAAAAATATAGCAGGCTCATGCTGTCCTACGAAAGCAGAGCGTATTTGGTAAAAAGGCAAGCCAAAGCTGTGAAACAGAAAATGCCTCCAGTCCAGTTTTTCTTAAAAACAAACAAAAACCCCACACACTAACTCATACCATTCTGACCAGAACAAACACTCAAAGTTATTTCTTAGTCCTTTATCCTTAACCAGTTTTATTCCTAGATAAAGTTTCTGCTCCATCTATAACACTTGCCCAAAGCCAGGCTCTACTTTTAGTAGAACTCAAATAAGCATGCAATTAAAGTGCCATTATTTCTGGAGGACAGCATTATTGTGAACCTTTCTGTTGAACAAACCAAGTTTCTGCATCTGCCTTTTAAATGGAAGTTCTTTCAAACATACTAGCAGTTGCTGTATTCCAAGAATCCTTAAAAGTGACACAGCATTAAATCACCATAAAATATTTCATCAAGATGGTCAAGGAATTCCACAAAAATCTAGAGACAACACAGGAAGCTGTCTCCATAAAGTGCTGACCACAGTGGTGAAATCTGAAGTTCAAAGGCATCTAATATCATCACCAGATACTCACCACAAAATACTGAAGTAATCAAATTTTGTTTCAACCTTCGACCATTGCTAAACGCTAAACCTGAATCAAGAATGCAGCGTAACAGTACCAAATACAGGAAAGGCAAAACTAATCAAGAGGATAAAGGTGGTTCCTGTTGGCTTTTTCAATATGATCCAAACATTAATACTTCCAAGAGAAGTACATAAGAGAACAGACTAGCCTTTGATTAAAAGAATTCAAGATCAAGCCATTTAGGAAAAAAGGTAAGAAAAGAACTGAAGTATATTGTATATTGCTTCATTCTGGTACTAAAATTTCCCAAATTATTCTGAACAGGGAGGCATGATGTTTGTGCCAGTAATCTGCATCAGATTGACAGCGGACAACCCCATGTTTCCAGAGGATTAAAAAAAATCCAAGGTTCAGTGCCAACAGCACTCCCCATAACCATTCTTCAGATCTCTTATCCACAGGAATTGCATGTAACATGCTCGTCACTGCATGAGCACACAACTGAAAAGAGATTCAGTTTCATACTCTACTCATTAGTAAAAGTAGCTGACTGGTAAAAAATATTTATAGCACTTCTGTATCACATTAGCTTCCAGTTTCTTCAAGCTATACAGCTATGGTCTAAATGAGTTACAGATAAGAGTTGGATCTCCCTGTGCTGTCAACACTGTGGTGAAGTTGGGTTTCCTGATGTTAATGTTTGTTTACATCTGTAAGTGAAGATATTCTCTATTCTTGCTATGACAGCCACTATACTACTGTAGTGAACAAAACCCTTCCCCAGAGCTATACCTCAGTGATAGCTTCAAACCTTAAACTTGCAATCAAGGAATATGTTCATTTATTAACAAATTCCGACTGCCTGTAAGCAGTTACATTTCAAATTAGGGTTCTGATGGAAAAAAGTGATTTACTGAAAAATGTTATTTTCTCATTCATAAGATATGACTTTGTAGCAAGTCGCAGGCAGTTAATGCACAGTGACAAACTGATAGGGTAGCACTGGCCTCTTCTACATCAACAAGACATTTCTCAGTTTTCAGTTATGTAAAATATTAACACACACTTATTTCTGGCTGCTTACTAATTATCAAAACAGAATTGTTTATATCTTGGAGATGCAATATTCAGAAAAGATCAGATATTTAAGCTAGATAAAACCAAAAAGTCAGTATACCAGTTATTTATTACTTATGCCTCTTCTGAAAACTTTCACCACACACTTCCTAGCAGGAAAAGGGAACTGGGGAACAAACCCCACAGTGGTTTCCTTTGTTGTTGTTTTTAAATAAAGCAGCAATACAAGACCACACCAACAAAACCCAAGTAATTTTCAGTGTTAAAGGTAAATTGGTAAAATCGCATTTACTGCAATAAAACTCTCCTATAATTTATCCCGAAATACTTGATAAAATTCTGCTTTCAAAAAAGCAAGTTATTTTGCAGAATTTTCACTCCTACATCTCAAGTGCCTAACGAAAGTCTCACACTAATTCTTAAGGTTTTACATTTTTTACATCATCTAGAAAAACTGACTCAGCAGCTCAGACCCATTAAAGGCATAGTTTGATAAACATTTCCTTCAATGATAATACCAGCTTAATTAGCACGTCCCTCTCCCAAAACCTCTAAGAACCTGCAGTTATGGATAATACTCAGAAGCCCTCGAGACACACACCTCCAAGAGCTGAATATCCATCTTTAAGGGCTTCCCTATTTGATTCACACAGAGGAAAATAAGCAAAGTTTTGAAGACTCCAGCAACAAATGATGTCTTTTCTATAAGAATCTTCTAACTTTAAAAGTAGCCAAGAAGCTACTAGCCTACCGTCCACTCACTGAAAAGATTATTAGATCATTTGAGGGCAAAGATGACATTCGCATCGTCTTAGCTTCAACCATTTGATTTCAATCTTACTTTCACACTAGTAATAGTACTTTTAATGAAGTAAGAGTGCATTATGGCACAAGAAAAGAAACCAACTAAGTCTTCCCTATAAAGCACCTGGCACCAGACGACATCTAGAGATGGCTACAGTTAGACACGCCTTCGCTACCAGTCTCATGCAGACTTCTCATGCCAGAAAGTAAAGGCCAACGCCTTTTTGTACTCTCTGTTAAAGATAATCAAGCAGAAACATTATTTCTGACAGTTTCCCACAGTTGGTGTGTTTCTAGCCTGAATCTCAGGGCTGTACACTATTCGATAGCTTCCCCCCATGATCCCTATTTAAACTAATGTAAAATCCCATCAAGTACTCAATAGCACATCTAACTGGAGATTCTCTGGTTTGAAATTATAATTTCTGGAGTCTTTTCAAACACTACATCTTCCTGTTGGCTGTACACCAGATGCCTACAGTATCTGCAGACTATAAAATGTCTCAAAAGGAACTATGTTAAATTAAAATTGACAATTTGTCTTTGAACTCCCTGAAATTAAACAAGGCAGTTTTACTAGATTTTCCTGCCCTGAGGAAAACAGCAAAAGGAACAAAGGCAGAAATTCCAACACACCTCAATCAAATGACCTGCTGAACACAGTGAAAGTTAACCACTTCGGGACATATTCCCTTCTTAACTATTTCTGTAATTTACAGTGCTATTTTCTGTCTGTTCGTCAGTAACATAAAAGTGAAAAATCTTGTTATGCCATCATTTGCATGAGACATATTGCCTAATATGAAGAAATTTTAGGGTACAGGACAGAAGACAACAGGATCAACAAGCTAAGCTAGAAGCAGGGACAAGAAGAATTGAAAAAATATAAACTGCAGCCACTACAAAATTAGAATAGAATAGACTATTTCAGTTGGAAGGCACCAACAATGATCATCTAGTCCAACTGCCTGACCAATTCAGGGCTGACCAAAAGTTAAAGCATGTTATTAAGGGCATCGTTCAAACGCCTCAAACACTGACAGGCATGGGGCATTAACCACTTTTCTAGGAAGCCTGTTCCAGTGTTTGAGTTCTTCAGTTGTTCTTATTCTTATAAAAAACTCATCTAAACAGAGAGCTAAATGACAGGGGGGATTTCATTAGATATTAAAAAAAGATCAGACTTCACGAGATTAACACATACCTTCTGTCTGTTGAGTCTCCTGGGGCTTTCTCTCTCTAGGTTCTAGAGGCTCAGTTTCAGATGGCAATTCTGCAGATTGCTTTTTTTCAAAACTGAAGTCTGGAAGTCGTGGAGCCTGCGGTCTAGTTTTTCTTGCAGGATTCAGGAAAAAGCAGTAGGCACACCTAAATGCTACACAAAAGTACACCCTATAAGTAGCCTCACTACTTAATTTCACATTCCACCTTTATTCCTACACTATATTCTGACTGTCCTAAATACTAAAAACAGAGACTTAAATAAGTGACTATCAATACCCAGGAGTACCTCCATTAAATTTACACAAGCTGCTCCATATAGCTCCATTTTTAACTTCAGCATACATTTGCTTCTTAAAAACCTGTTTGCTTTCAGCTCTGCTGCACTTATGAGTACTGCCCACCACTGTGAAAGGTTTGACCACAATGAACAAAATAATGCAATTCAGTACCACCAGATGTTGCCACATGGTGTTCTTCTATTCTTTCCTACAAAAGAATTAAGTTGGCAGATGAGTTTTTTTTTTTCTCTTAAGATGCCACTTTCCTCGCCCTTTGAGTAAGGAGATGCTATGGATTCTGCAAAATATGTCTCACTCTGCTTTTTGAGGAGCATTCTGCTCCAATGGTGCTTAATTCAGAAAAGGTAGTTTTGTTCTGGAGAAATACTGGATACCACTTTATAGTTAAATGCGTATTTCCCCCACCCAAGACAAAGGAAGAAGTGGCAATTTCTTGCACAGTTGAATTATGAACTTACTTGAGCTAAGATGACCAATAGACTACAATATCTTTGGTTCCACAGGAAACATTCAGCTTATTCTTACAATGCTGTATATTTACTCATAAAATTAAGCAAAACAAAAAAGAAGATTTATCTAAGATTCCCTCATTTCTTAAGCATCAGGCTTACACCTGTGGTAGAAAGGAGGCAAAATAAAACATCTGTGTTCAATAAAGAGCTGTGTCTGTCTTAAGTTATTGTCAGCCGTAAATTCACATATAGCCCCCTAGGGCTTGTTCCCACTCCTTTTCCGATACCTCCCCAAGATCATCTTGCCAAAGCAAAATTTTGTTTAAGTTCTGGTAAAAGAGGCACACTTTCATGTCAGATAGTTTCTCAATATAAAACCCTTCTGAGAACCATTCATAGCCAGTAGCAATTCTCAGGGATGTATTGGAGGAGGCTTATTTCTACTGAATAGTTTTCTACACATAAAATCCTTGGCCTGAAGGTTGCAATAAAGTACTTCTCTAAGACTTGAAGTGAATCTTAAGACACAGAGTAATAAGTTACCATAAAACTGTTCCCGTATGAAGTGGCATTTCACAGTGTCAGTTAAGTACTTAACTGCAACCAGAATGAAGTATGATGCATATTAGTTATGAAACGTAAGCCAACTAATAGAGAGTCTACCACAGTTTAGCTCTTACCTATGTATTCAAACTCTTCCTTCAAAGCCATACCATTGTGAGAAAAACATTGCTGACATATAAGGGCATACCTAGAAAACATGAAGAATATATAATTACATACCTTTAAGTAATAACACACTGAAGTGAGATGCATTTTACCTTAGATATTGACTAATAGCTTAGATATTTACTCTTTAAAATAATTTCCACAGTGAAATAATTATCCTTTAAAGCAAACTAAATCTGTATATTAAATAATAGTTTTTAAAGTTGGTTTAAAAACAGTGATTCTTAGCTACAATTTAAACCTCATGGTTCAATATACTTTTAATATCATCATTGTCAGAAAATAACATCCAAATTAAGTTTATATTTCATTAGAATATAGTCAATATGAAAAGTGACCATGGTTAACATGAAAGTTCTGATATGTTTGGATCGTTCTGAAGGCAATCTGAAAGCATTTATAATGGTAATAAAGCTAAAGTGCTGAGATAATTTTTTTTATATTTTTAGGTCAAAGTATAATTCATTCACTCACTCCAGCATAGATTTTTCTCTTTGTATCACATGGCTAATCCTACCCAAACTAGAGGTTTGGTTTTTTTAAAATGTTACTGTTTTTCCTACAGTGATTTCAGGTGAAACACTGAAAAAGGGCCATTTCATTATGAAAGTTTTGGACAAATTAATTTGCAATTCTTTTAACCTTGACAGGTCTGGCTTAAAAAAAGCAGTTAAGAAGCTTCCTATCTCTTAAGTGTTTAGGTATTTCCTTTAGCAACTCTTTACCTGTTCTGAGGACCATCGCCAACCAAATATTCAATAACTCTATCCACAACTCCTCTTTCTCGAGGAAGAATAGGTCTTGCTAAAGGAGGGCCTGGAGGATGAAGACCTAGGAAGACATGAACTATGTCAAAATTATTTTCAACTATATTATTATATATGATATTTCATTGTGCATGCTACTGTTAATAAAATAATTGCACCTACTTAATATACATGGCCATATTTCTTAGTCCACTAGAAAAACTGCTAGGATTTTTAAAGCCACACTAGTTGAAAGTTCCTCCTCTGCTCCTTTAGCTTATAATCTTATTAAATCACTCTACTTTTACACCTTGCATAGGTAATTAAATTTGTAATTTCTAAAGAACTTAAGGCACCAACAGTATTTAACGATTACTCACAAACAGAGGATTTTTAAGCAAAAAAACCCACCTCCTCATTTGAGTTTTCTTCATATACTCTCAACTCTGCATATTCAACACTTAAAATTTACACCAATAAATCAGGTAAAATCAATTACAACAGTAGAAGAGCTAAAGATGTTACCAAAGAAGCATCCACTGGTTTCTGTGTAAATATTATACTGCATGAGCATGCTCTCAGTGTGCATTCAGTCTACATTATTAAACCTGTCTAGCCATTTGGCAGTTTGGTAATCCCATGTTTAATGGAAGGTTGGATTACCTTCATATTTATGCTCAGTCGAAGAAGCCAGAAGGCTACTATTAAGATACCACTTTTCATATCCCACATGTTTAACAAACTACTATCAAAATAAAACTCCATTAAGAACAGGTAACAGCAATAGCTGGTACTACCTTTTTCACCTCTGTTTACATATGGCAGTTAAAGTAGACCAACGGCACAAACTTGTCTTTCCACAAAGTTTTGTACAATAGACCAGATGTTTTAAGACCACTGCAAGCTGCCAGTTTCCATTATATAGCTTTGAGTTCTTATGTCTACCTTCCTTTCCAGCCCTAAAACAGAAGATGCTAGGCATAATGCACAAAACACAATTTGGTAAGAAACTAAGTCTGAATCATTCAGATGTGACCATTCAAATAAAGTATCTGAAACTTCTTCCCAAGACCATGCTCCTGGCCAAGAGGCATTTTACACAAGCACAGGCAGTATTAAATTACAGTACTTTCAACAAACAGATACCAGACAGATAGTCTTGAATGCAAGATAATTAAGTGAGCACTTAGGGGTGGGGGGGCAACAACCAGACTTAAAGTGTTTATTTCCGTAAGACCTTTATGAATTACATTCAAAAGCCACAAAAAACAATGTTTGAGTAGGACAACGAACCAGTCCTTTCGGAACTCAAACTAGGACAAAATGGTCAGCTTCAAGCCACCTGAAGGCATAATTATGAAACCTGACAGATAAGACTCAGTTTAACCCAATGACCAAATTACTTGTAACAATGTGAAAGTCCTATTCAAGCTTAAGATAGTTAAGAAGGTTAGACAGAAAAAAATTCAGCTAATATTAGCAGGTTTCATACTGAGATGAGCATATAGTAATCTGAAGCCATGCAAGAACTAAGTATATTTAATTCGTAGAAGTAAAATTCCCAAGGCATGAAAAGTGACCAGTGTTTTCTCAGGGAAGAGTTCCGGCTTGCAGCGATTCTTGCTACATCCAGTAAAAACAGATATACAAAAGGCATGGCTTAAAAGAAAGGCTTTTAGTGACCACAGATTCAGCCTTCATTTCTCTTTTCAATTTGCTGTATGCTTCCAGTATTTTTCTTGAGAAGATATGTTTCACAGAATCCCCCATAATGCCCAATAAACAAAGAGGAAGCTAAAGGGCAAAACAAACTAAACCCAATGTCTGAAGATGCAAAAAGGATTTTTTAAAAAATCCAAATAAAGGACTACTAAGAGAGTAGAGTTTGTTAGCAAGTTAAACAATTCAGAAGGACATTTAATTGAAAGATACTGTGGAAAAAAACAGTGAACTTCAAGCTTCTCGGAGACAGATTTAGCTTTCTTGTAGCACCTTAGCTGGGGCCAGCACCAGGACATGCACAGTCATAGCTTCCAACACAACTGATACTCTTTCATAAACATACGCACAGAAGTAACACGTAGCTCTTAAGTACAGTACACACAGGCAAAGACAACCCACCAAGTCTTACTATTTGGTAAGCTGATCCAAGATGGGCTTTAAGTTTAAATACAGCATTAAACATATCTGCCAGCAATTACCATCTCAAGCCTTCTACCTTTTAATCTTCACAGATCAGAGCAACAAAGGAAAGAGTAACTTATGGCAGAATGTGCTACATTGCGGTAAACCTCAAGCAGAATGCCACACACAGCTAACCTCCATCCTCTATGGCAAACCTCAGAAGCATTGTAGAAATCAAACATTCAGCAGTGCCCTCTCTAAGTGCTACACATAGAATGACACTAATCTGGCCATTAAGGTTGCAATATTTCTAACAGCACAGCCTTTCAGAATACCTCTCATCAATACTGGATAATTGACCTAAATTGACTGTCCTAATCTTTACAAGCACAATAAAATGTGATCAGAAAATACTGCAATTTACAACCTTTCAATAAGCACAAAAAAGTTTCATGCTTAACACAAATGTTTTTAAAATAACCCTCATTTTCACAAACAAGAGAACTGAATTCAGGAGATATGAATCAGTGAATGCATTCCCAAGTTATTCCTGTATTCTGTCAACAAGCAGGAACCCAGACTAAAAAAAAACCTCACAGCAGCAAGGCAGAACAAATTCAGTGCAACATAAACTGGACCTAATGCTTCACTTTATAGATTCTGTCCAGAGAAGAGTTAAGGCAAAATGTATTTCCTAAAGCTTCACAAAAAAAACCTGAAAGACCCAATACTTCCATTTAAAAAAAAAAAAAAAAAAGAGTGAATGGAGAACGTCTGACATAGGTGTGAAGTAAAGGTCTGGAGCATTGATATAATCCGCAATAAAATTAAAACTCTAGAATAAATTTGTGAATACCTGGCTAACACTCAAACGTATATTTAGCCCTATATTCAAAAAAACAAATTTTCATATGACCTGTATATCACCAATATATGAAAAGTTTCTAGAGGTTATTTAATTTTTACCTCGTTTATTAAAGTTACACAGAATGAAACATCACAACACACTCCAAGAACAACTTCAATTACCTGCCTACTAATAACTCAAACCAACCATCTTAGTTCTCATGCTGTTATGGACACCAGTAATTAATATAAACATCAAAAGCAATCATTGTAGAAAGACTGGTCATTTCTGCAAAGCTTGGCAAACTCTCAACTACCTGCTGGTTATTAATTTTCAAACATATGGGCGCTCTGTGGTAATACACGTTAAATTGATTCTCCTCTACAAAATATAGTATAATGAAAATGAATTATTAATCTTCTCCAAAGTAGAGATAATTAAGGCTATTCCTATTTGTTGCAAGCTATGCATAAACTTTGATGCAACAATACTACCTTTATAGATACTGAATTTACATACTTTTCACTACAGCAACATGACTGAGATTTTATATGCCTGGAAGGTTTGGGGAAATTCAAGACAAAACAGGGCTTCCACATTAACAGACAACTGCAGTGGCCTCCATTGCTATCTATGACAAAATAACACATTTGGTCAAAACACCAGTTATTAATGAGAAAAAACAAAAAATGTGCTTATAAAGCAGTATCACAAAAACTACATGAAATATTTTAATTAACAGGCTTAGCAACTGTCCTTTCAAACAAGTCCATTAATACTTTCTTTCTTCTTCCTCTAAACCATTTCTGCAGTAAAGGCTAAATTTTATCCAGCTTATTCAATGTGCCTGAATCTTCCCCTAAGAATAAAACTATTATATAGCTGGTATTATTTTATTATATAGCCAGCTTCTTATACAAGGAGCCTGTGTTTTTAAACTCATTAAGGAATTTTCAGTAAGCAGGTTTCAGTAAACATAGTTTGTAACCAAATGACAAATTTCCTGGTGCAAGGAGCTGATTTCTGGTACTTCAAGATAATCAAGACTTACTAATAGCTTGCCTTTACAATTCACTTCAGGGATAAAAACAAATTTAGCAGCTTTGTAATATAGGTAAACAATTACTAACAAAAAATAAGACTTAATGGACTCTGCAGATAAGTGAGAAATCACAGCTTCTCATGACAAGTTTATTCCACTACACTAAACAATATGAACAGGCATTTTAAGATCTTGGGCAGCTGAATGTTCCATTATGAGATCAGGTGTCAATATATTATGTATAGTCCTACTTTTAGATCATATCATAGAAGTTAGTAAGCAAGGACATACAGTTTGTAAGACCTAAGTAACTTAAACATCAGGAACACAGGGCAGAGAAAAATATTCTTGATCCCTGTATAAAGAGCAAAGAACTACTCCACATTACAGTGGTGCTCAGAAGATTCTTGGCAAGTTGCATCCCTTCTATTTTCAAGACAGCATTTCATCTCCTTTCTTGCCTTGTGATCCAACTTGCCAGACATCCTGCAACAAATGAAAGGCCTGGCACTAACCCATACACAGCTTTACCATGCATGAGGAGAACGAGAACAACACCTCCCACCCAAAACTCTAAAATTTCGCTATCCCTCCTATGGAATTTAGTTCATGTTCTATTAAATAAAGTCCATTCCATCTGAACACCAAGTCAGAAATCAAGGAAAAAAGCATTTTCAGGATATGAAACCAAATTTTAAGGAGCTCTCATTTCTACCACATTTCAACCTGTTGCTAAACTTTCAGCTCTTGTACCAAAATAACAATGCGATTTGAGAAGAATTCAGCTACAACATAGACAACTTTTCTGGTGTATTTGGTATTTTACACTTTAATCTATGAGTATAGATTGCATGACTATACCTCCTAGAGTAAAAATTTAAATAAATGTCAGGATGCATGTTAAAAAATATGTGCAGGGTTTAGTGAGAAACATGAATGTATTCTGAAAGTGTTCTCCTCTGTACCTGATTTATATAAGTGTAGAGCTCTTCTAAACTAAGAACATAAAAGGGTATGCTATATTGTTGACTACAGAATACTGCAAAGTTTTATTGCCATTTAAACAAAGAAGCCATAACAGTTAAATGAGCTCAGGCAATAGGTTTCAGCATCAAAAGGTGCCAGCTGTAAAGAGTTATGGCTAATTGAATATGGAACTCCTGCTTAATCAGATAACAGCTCTGCTATTTCCAAATGAAATGCCATTTCCATACTGTCTGAAAATGGCCTATTTTATTGGTAACCAGAGAAAACAATATAAACGGTAAATAACATTAAGTGCTCTGTTTACCCATTCCAGGCACTGAAGTAGCAGGGGATCCAGGGTGTCTTGGTAAAACATTTGATTGCAAGGATGGTACAACAGTTCTTTCTGGGGGTCCACTCAATGCTGATGTGTCTCTCTGCAGATTAGGAGATGCTGGAACCAGTGATTTTGGAGAGCCTTGTTTAGGAGTCACAGGTGGGGGCGTAGAAGCATTTCTTTGAGCTGTGGTCCTCTGACGGATTTCTGATAAGAAATGTGCATACTGAATTTAACATGTAGCATTATAAGCAAGAGATTAGTAAAAGTACATTAATATCATTGTTCCAATCAGCAAATTAGAGTCAAACAAAACAGAAGGGTCTATGACTAAAGATCACCAGCTGCCTGGCTGAGCATGTCATAGAAATAAACCCCCACACAGAACACTATATTTTAATAGCAGTAATTTATTATAACTGTTAAATACTTAGTGCAAAATTCTTCTAGAAGAAAATCAGCAGATACCTACCTTACGATTCTGTTCTGTAAGGCAGAGTGTTGGAGATATGAACAGCTAGATTCAAACCACAACATACAGATAGAACTGACCACTGTTTTTACTCTATAGTTTAAACATGCTTCCAAGTATTTGGCTTTCCATGGGACCAAAAACTACTCAGTCAATGTCTAAAATACCCAGACTAAGTGCCCAGAGTTATTAAAAATTTTTCAGATTGGATAAATGAAACAATTCTAAAGTCAGAAGAAAATGTAATGCTTCACTCGGATCATATAGTTTCATTCACTTTTCAGCAACCGTACCAACAAGCCACATGCTTGGATTTTCACAAAGCAAGAATGGGCTTTGCTGGAACATGTCCTTACCTCTACCTCTTCTCACTCCACTATCACAGTTACTATTAAATCACTATTATGAAAAACTTAAGAGGTTTCCTCAGTTCTTACCTGAAGTCAGAGTTCTCATTAACACCAATGGGAATATCATCCCAATAATACATTAAGGTTTGGATATTATAATATTCATGCAAACCTGAAGTTCCATTATATTTATCTGCAAATTTGTTCCTCAAAACAAGACAGGAACAGTGCTCATGAAGAGCAGCCACTATCATCTATTTCTCATCCCATCTATACCCAATCACCTCTAGGGAGCCTTTGAAATACACTATTGCAACAAAACAAATTGAAATGTAACCCTCACTTTAGGGCTGTGGACATTAACATGGTTAACAAGTGACAGCTTAGTCTCTAAAAGGTACACTCCAAGAATGCCTACACCTACGGCTATAGTACCCTACAGAGTTAGTATCTAGCACCCACATTAGTTTGAACAAGCTTGCTTGTCTTCCTTCACAACAAATGGAATTTAACATTAAAATTGGACTTTAAATTCAACTCCCCGAGTTTCAAGATTAGAGAGATTTTATGTGCTGACTTTGTGTCAGAATGGAAGAGTTTAAATCCTTAGCAGGCAGTTTGCAGGTCCACTGGTGACCAGCCACAGGGAGATGGGTGTGCTGAAGTCTGAAGAAATGATCCCTGTCCCTGAAAGTACACCACTACCACACTAAGCTTCTGTACGGGTGGAGGAGTCGGGGAGCATGCAACATCAGCCTACACTAGCTAAGAAAGAGTTGCTGTTGCTGGAGTACTGGGTCAAACACAAAAGCTCGGCTGGAAAATCGCCAACATCTAGTGCCACAAAATTGCAACATACATAGGCTACGTTCTTGCCTACTTATCTGTACATATAAATAGGATTAATAGACACCAGAAGAAAGAATAAGAGACTCTTTTGTAGCATCAGTTAGAAGACTACAGCTGCACAAAGTCTTACTAAAAATCCAGCTAGTTCAGTTTCCTACAGAGCAGAACAAATTACTAGTTTTCCCATGCCACACCTTCATGTGCATGACTGCATTACTTCACACAACTTTATCATCCAAGTAAGATCACCCAATGAGTATGAAGATTCTATATTTTAACTTGGTTTTAGGAAGTAAAGCTTGTCTCCTCACTACTTAAACTGTTCAGAATCTGGAAACCAGGATAAATTGGTGAGGTAGTTGCAGAAATTCCTTTAAGGTTTCCTTGGTGACCTGTTTCTATTTTTAAAATAAAACTTTCAACACAGGAGCAGTTTTCATCAAGAATTCATTTATGATGAACCTCACCATTGACATTTCTTTGAGAGCTTTTTGTGAGACCTCAGTAGTAACCTTTCAGGTCTAACTACACTAGAATTGCATCATCCTCTCCATGCCATCTGACCAACAGGCAAAACTCATCTACAAACAATATATTCATTCTGCCCCATGATTTTTTTATCCATACATTCAAGTTTGTGTTATAGTTTCTGCTCATGTACTAGTTTCAAAAAATCAAGCTAAAAGTATGCAATTTCTCAACTCTTCTCAGCTCCACAGATCTTTAAAAAAGATGAATGATAAATATGAAGCCCAGCTCCACTTGTTCCAAGATCACTTTAAGTATCTACAAAAAGACATTTTAATCCACTGCTAAGATTTTCTTCATTCTTTTTCATTATAAAGCCTGCCTTAGTATGGTTTTACATATAAAAATGTCAAAGATCATGACTATAATTTCTACATATGGATGTTACTTCTACATTTTGAAGGCTGTCTTCCTATATCATGTGGTTTAAGCACGTCAGTTTTGGTTGCTTAACACCTCTGAGTCTGTTTTGATAGGTCACAGATGTATCCACATTTATTCTGAGCCCATAATACACACACTATTTCTAAGCAATTTCCATGCCACGTGCAAGAGCTTTGCCCCTTTTGCCTATTCTTTCTGAAGACTCATTTTTGGCAAACCTCCTTTAAAAAGACTTTCAATTTTTAAAAAGTTACTGCTACTTCAATGACTCTTTCCCCATATTTTTGCTCCTACAGAGATGTTGAGCCCAAGTACTTTACAGTCAGTAATAGAGAGATGTGCTTCAGTAGTTTTAGTCTCATTACAGAGGTAAGAATGCAAGACTCGTGAATAACCTGATATCATTTTGTGGAAACTAGCAACAAGGCTTCCCTCCTCCACACACACTCCCTGCCCCTGACTTAGAAGTTGATTAGGCCGTCAGTCTATTCTTATTTCATACTTAAGAGAACTTGTCAACACTCTGCTGCTCCCCAAGTAAGAGAAGTTACCAGAACTAACATGAGAAAATGAGAAATGCTCTACTTGGCAAGACCAACAGTCCATCCATCCCAGTAGATTATCTCTTACGTCATCTCTCAGAGTGGTTGTAGATGTTATTTAAAGACAACACACAAATCTGAATGCTTTCTGTTGCCTACATCTGATACCACCCCCAGGATCCATAAACGCATTGTCAGGGACATTAGAGACTACAGCCCTGTTTAATCATTTTAGTACCACATATGGACCCTGTTGCCCATGAACTCCTCTAATTCCTTTTAAACCTGCTGTCCGCTTCCACAATACCAGCCCTAATATTCTTCTGCAGTAAGTGGATATGATCTATATAGTTCTCAAATTGCCTTGTGTTGAGATGCAACGTGTTAATAATGAGCCTCTTGCAAAGTTCCAGATTTCCATAACTCAGGTTCCACAAGTTTGCTAACATGTATATTGTGTTAGCGTTGAGATATGATGGACAGCTACTGCTGATGTAGGTTTAATGAAGTTCTGCAATTTTCCAAGGTTTTTTCTTCCCTGAATGATTTTAGTGCATCTGCAAACCAACTGTATGAAGACAGATAAATAACTTAAAAATAGAACTTTTATTCTTCAAGCAGACTAGAGTCCAAATTCTGCAGTTACTAGCACTGAACAATACAAATACATAAGCAGGCACATTACTTAACAGGGCTGCTACTCACAACTGATGATTCAGTATGATCTCTTAAAGAATATTGCCAGTGGTGAGACAGCTGTATCTTTCATGTTTACAAGCATAACAATTTTATTTCTCCCTGACTTCAAAACTCCTTGATTTCTGTAGAAAGAATACATCATTTTTAAAGAGCTAGAGCACAATGCAGGTCAACATACAGTTCACATAACTTGCTGGCAAAGACCAACCAAGAATTTTCTTTCTTCCTCCTCATGCCTGTATGCATCCCACAGCTTACAACCATCTGTTATTGCATTATTTTTAATTCAGATCATGGAGTGATCTCATTTACAATACAGCCCTGCTAACAGTTGTATTAGCACAATGAAGGGAGTAGGTATCAACAACAGGATATTGTTGATAAATATTTATTCCACTGCCAATATATACTCACCCTTTTTTTTTCCATACAACCTCAGTACTGAATAACTATATGCTCATTAACTCTACCCTTCAAAACATTTCTGAACAGAAAAAAATTGCACGTAAGTTTTCAAATTCCTTTCCTTCTGGACTTCCAGGTGCTTTCTTAGGTCAAACTCAAGATTCATCTGAATCATCTGGTAAAACTACAATTATTTAAGAAGTGCATGTCAAAATCACAAAAATTGCAAAAAGACCTAAATATATATGAAAATTGGGCCACTACCAGTTGTTTTTGAGAACCAGCTACTATGTAATGCTGATTAAATTTTTTGTACTAATTAGCATGATGCACAAGCTTCCATTTCAACTGGTAAGTCAAAAACATACCAACTAACCAACCTTCCATCAGCTGCCTCATATACATCACTGTCCAATCTGATTACACACTGGTCGTTATTTACCCTCTTTTCAAAAAGACTCAGTTACAGACCTCAAGATAATGAGTTCTGCTGCCTGGCTAGCTTGTGTCTAAAGTGAGCAAAGAGAAGACCAAGGAAGCTTTAATGTTAGCTTGTTAACAGATATTTTATTATTCCCAATCACTATAATTCTACCACATATTGCATACACCAAATTACACCACAACCACACTAAGGTGTCACCTAGTTACAGTAAGTTATATACTGCACAGAACAGAATCTAATATTTGTTTGGGGCAGATATTATTTAGTGTGAACCGCAATAAGCTAGTAGGTTTTTGATAGCTAAAAACTGAAATAATTACTGCACATACCAAGAAAAAGTTATTTAGAAAGTAAGTCTCCATAATTTCACAAGCTAAAGACAAACACAGCATGTCCCTCCTGAACTATAATGCATCTACAAAATACGATAAACTGAATATCCACTTTTACACGGACAAAAAGCAGCACCAATTCTAAATTCAGTGTGTTGGAGAACAGACCGGAAAAACAGAAAAAAAGGAAATTGTGCTGTATATGAACAAAATTATATAGAATCATAGAATCACTTAGGTTGGAAAAGACCCTTATGATCATCGAGCCCAACTGTAAGCCATGATAACTTACAAAATTTATTTTCCAAAATCCTTTCCAAGGCTAAACTGCACTTTTATTCAGGATAAAGTAAATTGCTTAATTTAATGTGGATGCACCTAGAGAAGTTGAATAATGTTTGAATCAGAAGTGTACTTTACATTTTCTCAGTTGTGTGCCCAGAGTTCTCTGGTTCACACCACAACACAGAGAGCAGCACTTATACTCTTCCCAAATGAAACTAAACTGAAAAATGCCCTCCACCAGGTCCATGAGACCAGTTTACAGCTAGCCTTAAATAAAAACCCTAAACATATATAGTGTGGTCAAACACCTTAGCAACTACTGTTTCACTCCACAAATCCACTCTTATACTACACTTACTAATGTAGACCACAGCCCATAGTGACTGGCTCTCAGAAATACTTCTAACTCTCTTGGAACCTCTCCCTCAGCCCTTCTATTAAGAGTTAAGTCAAAAATCAACAAAACACATCATATGCTGGATCCAGCTAACTTGTTTTTTACTAACTCGGAACCCTGGATCAAAAGCACACACACTGTGCTTTGTAAACCCAAACATGCACAGGACTATTTAACTAATAGAGACTGAGCAACTCACTTGTCACCATCACTACTTACACAGCCTGGGCAGAGCAGAACAGAACAATCAAAACTCCTTAGGAGTTTCAAAAATGCTGGTGATTATCTCTTAATAAAGCCAGGCTAACTAAAGACCTCATTGTCTCTTTAATTTATAGCTACTTATCTCTAGATAGAAACACACATTTCCAAGCAGTTTCATCCCCTGGTCAGCATTACTTGCATTCTACAAACAGATGTTACCCTACTTCTGGAGGGATTTCTAAGGAGAAAAAACTCTTTTTAAAGAGTTTAAAAAAAAAAAAAGACTACCTAAACATTACAGGTATGACAGAAAATTCTTGGCAACCACCCATGAATTGTATTAAGACAGACAACAGAAGAGGGTGTCAGAACGGCCCTTCAGCCTTAAAAAATTGTGAATGTCACAGAAACGGGAGACAGGTAAGGAGCAAACTTGAGAAAAAGCTGTTGTGCCTAGGACACCAGAAAAGATAAAAGCTTTACTGCTAACATACTGCACTGCAACTACTCACTGTCAGTGTCAACAAGTAAGGATAGGCTAAAAATATTTTCATGACAATTTGAAGCTAAGCAAGAAGAACAAAACAGTGGATTTGACCATGCAGCTTATAAACACCTTTGTTAGTAAATCTAGGCGCTCTGCACCCATCAAAACCAGTACTTCAAGAGCAAAAATGAGGCAAATAAAAGTTTGGTTACTCACAAGAATTAGACACAAAGTTGACAATTCTAATACATGCTCTAACGCAATCTGTTTATTTTATGGAAAATTATGCACATCAGATTCTGCAGTTCATTTTGAGCACCAGCCCCTACAGGTCTAAATTGGTTATAACACCAAATTAGTACTCACACTTTCAGATGGATCTTTGTAGGTATCTCCAGTATTATAGTACAAGGTGGCCTTTATACTGTGTTAATACTACAGCATATTACACTCAACTTTAAGAAAAACTTAACAGTAGTTAGTTTGCATAAATATTTTTTTTTAATTTAGAGTTCACATTTTTAATGCAAACATTCTACTGGAAGAGTGTGGGGGAGAGATCTTTTCAGTCCTGAAACCTGTGTGTGCAATCTAGAAACAAGGGTTCCTTGAAATGCATGCAAGTTTTTTCTATTTCTTTTATTATTTTATTCAATAGCACCTTTAAATGGAATATCATAAACTAGTAAAGAACTGTCCGTTCTTTGCATCTAGAAAACATCCAATTTCTGCACTAGCTTTGTGGAATCTCTCCATTCACCATATAAAAGTAGTTTAAGCACTGCATTAGGAAAAGTCTAACTAGCCAGCAACAGCAAGAGAACTGAAAAGCTAAGTTAATGAACATTACACAAGATTCAAAAACACCTTAGATTCTAGAAAAATTGCAAGTATGCCACAAGTAGTTAATTTTCTCTCTGCTTTAGCCTCAAGCAGCATTAAACATCCTGATGTCTAGAAGAGCATCAGCTTTTAGTAATAGATCCCTTGTCTGAAAAATTCAGACCACTAATGGGCATAGTCTAATAAACAGTCTATTAACCCTAAATAAAGGTCAATTGATCTACGAATTTTATCATACAGAGAATTCTAGACTGGAAACTGCTATGAAAGATGAGTATCTATGCTAAAGAGCAGCCATTTTATGGGGCTATTACCTTGTCCAGGTCTTGGGGTTGCAGATGTTCCAGCAGATGGCAGTTCAGCCTCCTGCCAATTAATTATAAATAACATTATCTGAACGTTTGGCTCCATAGTACCTTTCATATTAAATCAGTATCAATATCAAGATTCTTACCTTTGCACTTGATTCTGGATCAAACCTTTCAAGGATTAATTTAGCAGTCTTGTACGTTTCCTTCTCCATTACTTCCTCAAGCTGGAAACAAAAAGTTCCACACATCAATACAGAATTCTTCAAAGTATTTTCCTCCCATATCCTCCCATTTACAAGCAACTTAATAATTTTAGCAAAAGGTGATGCTCAGTCCAATAAACCAGTGGCATGTTCAGATACCTGCAGATTTGCTGTGTTCAATGGAAATGAAATTCTGCTTTCAAAAATAGTTTCTAAACTCTAATGGGCTACTTGTATTTAACAGCTTTATTGCAAGGAAACACCAAATATTGCTAATTGTTTACATATAATGAGGAGAATAATTACATGCACCAACTTCAATAATGGAATGTGCAAAAATCTATCAGCCATCATTATTGGAAGTTATTAGACATGACAAGCAAATGACAGGTAATTCCTTAGATTTATTTCCTCATAGCACTTAATGCTATTAATTTAAGGAAGGTCATTAGCCAAGTGCTTTACAGAATAAAGTCTCTGTGCCAATTAACTGCTGTCAGCATCGATTTTAGATTATTTATTAGCAGAAGCAATTAGCTTGCTGCAAATGCTGTGAAAACTCACTAACTAGAGAACAGCCATGGAATTTGCTCAAATGACTTTAAAGGCTGGATCTCCATCTTTACAGCGATTCAAACCGCTTTTCAGAAAAAAGGGAACATGTTAAGAATTTAAATAAAAAAAATTACTGAGAACTATGCATACTTTAGAGAGTGTAATTAAAGCACTTCATTATTACAGCATTTTATTTACAATGCACTCAAGTGGCTTTATAGCTAATACATGGGCTTAATTAAAAAAGTAATCACTAGTAAAGTATCATTTTAGTGGTTAACAGCCAATATCAGAAGCTTAACTTTTAAGCAGATAGTTGAAGTTATGACAAATAGCTAATATGTACAGAAATCATAATGTATTCTACAGTATCTTAAGCAGACGTTTTCTCCTAGATATGCTGACTAATGGCCATGTTCAGCTAAAAGTGGGGCGTTTGTTTGTTCTTAAGTTTGCTCTCGGCATAAACTGCAAAACTGAAAAGGTCAGTGCTCAAAAAATTAAGTTCTCTCAAACTCATTTATCATTGCTAAAAGAATAAATGGTGCAGGTTAACATGACTTTTATGCCATTATTTAGCCAGTAAGAAACTGAAGTTTCAGCCATTCTGCGTATATAGACCTTGCAGGGGTTTCACCTTTAGACAGACTTCCAAGTTACAAATAGACCTCAGAAGCTAAATAAAATTCACTCAATTTAATGGATACAGAGTATCCATTTAACACTCACTCCTATACACACTACCAGAAGTTTAAAGCAAGGAATACTATCCGGGCTGTTAATTAAGGACTGTTGAAACAAAAGAGAGTGAAAAGGGAAGTAAAAATCAATTTCCTAAACTTGTATTTCAGCAGGACTTTGGAGTTAACCCACTAACTTCGTAAAACAAATGCCACATAGTGCAGTAAGATCAGAATTAAGGGTCTAATAGGAAAAATAAAGTATTTATTGCTTATAAAAGTGAAAACCATAAGGCAGACCTTTATATGAAGGGGTAAGGTTAGTGTGGTGAAGCTGCAAAGTGGGGAAGTGTTAACAGTCAGTGTCAATATCTAGCTCCCAAATCAAAATAAAAAACCCTGAGCCCCTTTACATCAATGAATGTATAATGCAGGCAATTGTCTTTATAGCCACACAGGAAAATGAGAAATAACCTTCTGCAGGACAAAGTGACCTTTAGAAAGAGAAAAAACAGAATGCTCCACCATCACTTGACACTTTCCTTATCTAACACACTTCTTGCTATAGCAGTATTAAGTAGGATGGTAGTTATTTCTGGATGTATAGGTTTTACAGAAACAGTAATGTTATTTTGAAATGGAAAAATTTAGTTCTCATCACAAGATTCAGATGTCAAAGTTATTCTTCACATTATAGAAGTTATCGGATAATTCAACAAATTACTCTTCATATATAGCTTTATAATTCTATTAAAGCTGAATCTGAACAAGAATTCAGTTTCACAACTGACTCTACAAATTTCTCGAAAATGTATAGAAACTGTCAAGATAGGATATATTTTTCTAAAATCAATTAAAATTTGGCTGACAATACCAAATAAGGAATCAAATAGGTCAAAGATTACTTACTCCTTCAGCAAATTAATGTAATTACTAGAAGCAAATAAGGACCTGTGTCAAACTTAAATACGTTTGCATAACAGAAGAAACTGGCTTGTGCACTGCCACGGCAAGCTCATTTATAAATGCAAATCAACATACTGCCTTCTGGATTATTCACCATCCTGAAGCATAACCTTGGAAAGGTTAACCTAGTGCTGAGCACTGGCTCACTAGCACAGCAAATTGCTTGACACCTCCTGCTCTTTTTTCCATAATACACTCTGCTCTGAGATCCAAAACTTTTCCCACAAAAACATTTTCTACTTTCTGCCAAGGGCTAATTCATAGTCTATTATTATCAAGCTTAAATGCTGAGTAACCAGATCACAAGTGAAGTCTCTGTGAAAGTTAATACCAGCCTAATCATGGATTTTTCAAACTTATTTCATGGAATTAACCACACCTTAATAAAGAAGCATGGTCATGTACCACACTCTCTCCTATGAATAATTGCATGGATGGCGTCATTTCCAACTGGCAATGAAACAGAATTCCTGTGGCAATGACATCAGTTGCCTATATTGAAAAGTAATACAAGTAATGTATTTCAAGCTTCTTGTAAATGTGATTTAGCAACTGGAAGTCTGAAGTATTGGCACAGTGCAAACTACTTATTTGCCATACTACCACATGAGTTCTTAAATTGAATTACTTACTATATCAAACCCAACCATGGAGAGGTATTTCTTTATGTTCACACAAAGCCACAAGATTAATTTCAGTCTACCGTGTAAGATATGCCAGTACACATAGCAAGTTTCCTTAAAATAGGAAATAAACCATTTAAGCCACAATACTCAAGTGTACTCTGGATAGATCCATGCAAACAGTAAAACAACCAAATTAACTGTTTTGTATGAACACTGCATGAAAGAAATACCTCATTTGATCATTCATCAGTAAGATTTTTAACCGTATTCTGAGCTTTCAACTCCACGTTTGCAGTACTCTAGCATATATTGGGTAGACAAGACTGGGCTTATACAACAACCAGCTCCTAGTGGAGTTTTTGTCATGTACTGAAGGTTATCAAAATATCTGAAGGTATAAAGTTCAAACAGTAGTTATTTTAAATAACAAAATTTGTATCCTGCATTTTTTCCTCCATTATTAGCATAACTCCAAGGCAGCCTTGAAATCAGACTTTTTTTGTGGAAAATTAACAGATGCAACTTTCTAAATTCTTACCTGAAATGGCTAGGAAGCCTGTCCAAGTCTAATATGACACTGAGCCTACTGTAACAGAGTAACTGAGTAAACTTCAGCAAAGTTTAATTCTAACATCAGGAAAGTAATTACTATACTATCTTTACAACTCTGTCCTCAGGCTAAGAATTATCCCATCTTTAAGACTGCTGCTCCACATGAAGTCTCCACTAATTCCCACTTGTAGCAGCTTAATACATGTCCTGTGCCCTTGCTTTAATATGCTTAACCCTTTGAACTTGCTCATCTACACACATTCAGGCTTAAGGGCTGACATCCTCATTAACTGAGAACTCTAAGGCCAAAATTACAGCTACACAGTCACGAACACAACCAGAGTATGCCTTACCATCAAGGAGGGAAAAAAAATTGTATCTTGAAGTGGTGCCTTAATTATAGCTAATGAACTTAATCCTTACCCTCAATCCATAAAGAAACACTCAATGTGTTTTAAAGCTTTCACTAGGAAAAAAAGTAGAGAGTCAGTTCTGTGGGGAAAAAAAGTAGTACACAAACTTTGAGTCAAAGTGCAGGACAGACAGTATTAATGGGCAGTTCCAGATGAAGTTATCTGTATTTGTCAGGTATTTTACCCACATGAACATCCATGTGATTATGCCACCAAAGACTGAAGCCTTTTGAAAAGAACTGAAGTTCTATTGAGCAGCTCACTGCACAGCCGCCAGGGCATTACATCTAGTAGATGAGGAGCCTACTCTGTTATAGGTACCCTTCAGCATGTAAGTAATGTCATTAGGGAAAAGGTGGACCACATGCCTGTAAAACATAAGTACTGTGAGATTTTTCAAAAGGGCAATTGTCTTCAATATAAGATTTCTCCAGCAATCAGGTAGCTGAGCTGCAATGAAGTGAAAAACCATAGCTGTTATGCCAGGCTGATAGTGCCTAGACAACAATTTGCGTTACAAATAAACAGGAAATACATAATTTACTTATCCCAGGTACTTTGAGGATCACAATGTAAATATCTTAGTAACTAATCCTATTTGCAAACTCAGTAGCAAATCAGAATCCAACAGGGAAAAATTCCTCTCCCTCCCCCCTTCCCATTATTTTACTTGGTAAAAGTTTTTATTTTGTTTCACTAAAAAGGTGTTGCTACAGTTATTTATAGCCACAGATAGTCCTAAGGAAGTTAATCCAAAACAAAACCAAATCCGAGTATTATCAAAACCAAATTATTACAGAATGCAACTTTATGAGTGTTTTTATCTAAAATACAAATTATATTCTGTCTCATTACCTGCATCCACTTTCAGCTCATTTCAACATGCTAGGTTTCATGTATGATGATCTAACTTTAATGCTTAATTGAATACCTTTAAATTATGATGAAACTCCCAAGTCAATCTCCTGAGTAAAAAATACCAACACCACACTGATTCAAGAGGTTGCAATAAATCTTCTGTTTCTGGTTCCTTGCTAGGAACTAGGCACCCACAAGATCAGGAGGTAATCATGCACCTTTTATTCCCCTCAGATTGAAAAATAGCTCAGTTATAGGTTATTGGACTTCCTAGATTGCTGTTTTACTAATCCTATTTAGAAGTTTGTCTTTAATGATTAAAGCTTGACATGCATATATACTAATGGCAATTTATATTTCCAAGTTTAAACTCTCCATAGTTACACTATAATTTCTGTATTGTTCACAAAGTATTCATGCAGTTTAACTACCTACCTGCTCTTCTACAATGTTGTCTTGATTTTTGGCATATGCAAAATACACATTTACATCTTGTTTCAACAGCATCAATTCCCAAAGTAAAAACTCTTCCCTTTATAAACCAGCTTTTTCCTAATGTTTTATTCAACGCCTTTTCTCTGAAGTGCTTCTCTCACACAAAAACTCAGCATTACTAGTTCTTCTAGAATAAATATGAAGATTTTCATGATTACAGAAAAATAAACTTAAACTGAAAACAAAGGCTTTACACTTAAGACTCCAAAAGCTGCTTTGTTCTCCATTGTGCTGCTTCTGTTCCAAGACCCTTCCCTCCAAAGCTACCCAATGACTATGTAAATTGGAGAGATAACTAATTTCAGTTAAGCATTTTTCATAAAATAAAAATCAAAAACATAGTTGTCATACACATTTATTTCATTCTCAGAAAATATAAGCCTCTCCAACCGCTTTTTATCACCTCTCTAACCAAAGGACACTCCCATTTAATAGATTCTTTAATATAAAGATTTGCAAATAAAAATGTTAGCAAATCCTCTTCACCAAAGGACAATGACATAATTAGGTTACAGGTTATCATTTTTACATCTACATTTTAAAAGCAATAAAATACAGAGTATAAGATCAGTGAAATCTGTTTCCCCTGTAAAGGCCATAACCAGACTCTTACCTGACTCCTTTTTGGGAGCTTTGTTGTGGTTTTTCTATTAATTTAGCTACAATGGCAAAATCCAGAAGGCATGAGGTGAACACTTTGGGAAACTCATTAACAATAAAGCCTCATAATACAACTTTTTGGAGTTTTCTGGGGGAGGAGGGGCTCTTTTGTTGGCGGGGCGGGGGGGTTATGTTTTGGTGGTGGTAGTTTTAAGTTTTGCCTTGCAAGGCAGGAGATGAAGCCAACGACATAAGTAAACAGAGAACTTTCTTATGGAATGATTGAGTAGAAAGGAAACAGCTTTCAGTGTTACAAACTTTGTAAAGTGTGCAAGTTATCCAAGACTTAGAATCTTTTCCATCCTAAATTTGCCTTACTGAGATTAAGTGTTGATCCAGTTGAAGCAAGTAACAGTATGAAACTGGTGCATGCCAGGTAACTCATCCACACAGCTCACAAAATAGATGACCTCAAGACAACCAATAGGATTGATACATGACAAGATGAATTTTTTAGCAGAAAGAATGTAATGGAAGAAATATATAGTACAAAAACTAAGATGGAAGAGGATGGGAAATAAGTGGTCATGCAGTTAAGATATCATCAAATAACAGAATATTGTTTAAGAAGTGAATCTAGACAAGACAGTAGTCCTTTTTGCCATTTATGAACAAGATATTAAGTGACAGAGTAACTATCATAGTTGCACTCTATGTTCTTAAATCAGTACAACATCTTATGTTTTTTTATAATCCTAAAAGTATTCAGCAATGAGTAGGTTAAAGCATACATTTTAGTTTTCTGACAAAACACGATCACTTTACATAGATCTAGCAACACTAAAACACTAGGTTTAACTTAAACTACAAGGAGACAATTTATTCTCATATGCAAGCAGTCCTTTGTAATTTGGGGGTAAGAAAAACATTGTGTGGTACTACAAAATGTATCAGAACAGAGGAACGGTAATAATTTCACCTCCCTCCCTCTGCTCTTCACCTATATATTACAATCAAACTCAACTTGTGGAGATGCAATACCACTTTAGTGGACCATAACAACTAACTTTTCTTGAAGTTTTACTTACTATTTTTTTCTTTTGAGATTTTAAATCTTCCAGCGCATCATCTAAAAGAAGGACATCATATATTAGTTTTCAAATATAAATAAGAGATATTTTCAGCACACTCTAAACATTGACTACGCCCTGTGAGATCAGGAAAAATTATGCACTGACCACTACCAACCCTACAACATTAGTAAACTTTGTGTAAAGTAACCAAAGTCTTTATGTGAAAATAAATCATTTTAAATGCTGAAATTGCTTATAAATTATAGCCCACTTTTATCACTTTACAGTTATAACTATTAAAAAGTTTTATGTACCGTTTCCTCATTAAGCAAACCAATTCTAGCCAGTGCCCTGCTTTGACCTACATTAAAACTGGTACAACAATGGACCAAATACACTTAATCTCATGAGTCAAACTACAGAAAAAAAGCTTGAGGTCTAAGTATTAATATATTTGAGTACCAGATTTACTGGCTTCAGTATTTCACGTAAGCCTCTTAACACATGCTAGTTTCAAATGCCGGGTCAATTCTGAGCTTCAAATCTCAATCTATTTTACCCTTTCAATACTTTCAGTCTACAGCAAAAACCCCAGTTTTGTAAGAAAAAGCTACCAGGTCATTTTACTACTAAATGTTAAAAGACTGTTACAACTCAGAGGCACAGCACCTAACCTCTCTAAAAGGAAAGTAAAGAAGAAAGGTCAAATGCACATGGGATTTTCCTTTAAGTCAATGCTTGCAGCTTGGCACTCATGGAAAACTCACTGTAATAAACGATCACCTAATATAGAAGACATTCTCTTGATAAATCCATTTTCTACTACCTCCTTCACAGCAAGAAGAGTTTTACAAAAAACTTTACAACTTATTCCCCTTCTCAGCTCTACTGGACACCAGCAGGTCACTTCCTGTAAGATATAGCTATTTTTACCCATTTTTCAGTTTTCAAAAAAAGAAAAAGCTTTATAGAACTACAAGAAACAAAACCAAAACCCACCAAAGTAAATATGTATAAAGAAAGATACAAATAAGTATCTAAGTATGCTATACACACTTTGTAAAGTTACTTCAGGAACACTACCATTACTTGAAATTAAGGGAACACATAATTACTTGAACTTTTCCAGAATGTAGAAACCCATTTTGATAAACCAGTTTATTAAATGTACAAAATACCAAAACTGTGCACGTACATATTTGAAAGTTTATGCAATGAAAGAGTAACTACCACAATCCCTTATTAAGACAAATAGGACATGGAACAAGACCATATTTTACACTGGCCTGAACCAGAGAAGATAGACAATTCCAGGAATTGTGCATCTTCAAATTAATAAGGTACCTCCCTCCACCAAATTTTACATTTATATTAGAACACTGCCTCTCATGTAGCCCCACAGAGATTAGCACCTTGAAATGCACTGCAATGCAGCATGGTATCATGCAGCCAAACAAATAGCACAATACGGTCAGCTGTTAACAGTTACTTAAGAAACAGAAGCTGCTTTTGGTACAGAAATGCATAAAACATCTTCAAGCATAGCCTCCCACAAAGCAATGCAATCAGTTTAAAATGTGGGC
This sequence comes from Haliaeetus leucocephalus, assembly GCF_000737465.1. NCBI lineage: Eukaryota > Metazoa > Chordata > Aves > Accipitriformes > Accipitridae > Haliaeetus > Haliaeetus leucocephalus. The sequence continues at coordinate 10,383,689 of NW_010972437.1, read as the reverse complement.
ATTTGTTTCTGATCACTTTACCTCCTGTGTTCAACAAGAACCTCATGAAACACCTGCCCCTTCAAACGTGACCAAATGGCAATTACTGCAAAGTACTCTCAAGAAACCAATATATCTCATCTTAATTAAACCTACAGAAAAGAAGAATTCATACTAGAGAAGTCAATACCTGCAAGATACCTAATTTATTTTCCCCAAACTTTGGGACAGATCCGCCTAAATCTCCCTCAACAGTTCTTTGCCTGACCAGTCTTAAAAACTGAAATTCTGTAATCTCTCTACATCACCTTCCCTAGTGTCTCAGTAGGAGTTTTCTGCATTCAGAGCATGGTTCCCAAAACTGGTGTATGCTGGTAATCCAGCATAGAGCTTTATAGCACTAAATAATCATCTCCAGTGACTCAAAGTGTTATATTAACTTATCCCAGAATCAAAGGCTAGCTTTGAGCCACTCAGTTGCCAGCTTGCTCTCTCGGCTATGTTTTCTCCTGCTTTACTGCTGTAACTCTTGCACTGTGCATTTGATTTCTCTTTTCTGAATACAGGACTTATATCTTTCAGGTAAAACACTTCATTTTTACCTGATCTCTGGAACAATGCAGAAATAATTCCTTTTGGCATGTTCTAACATCTACTAAAAGCCTTTATACACAGGTTCAACAAAAGCACTAAACTTGCTTGTATGCTAAAAACAGCAATAAAAACACTTAGGCAAACTAGAAAAACATACATACTTCCTTTTTTTCTTACCCAGCCATGAAATGCAAATATATATTCACCTTAGAAATGAATCACACAGCACCACAGAATATATGGACAACTTTATTTCTACATAAAAATGTATGTCCTATGCTTGCATATCAAATGCAAACATTAAGTTTAAGAAAAATTCCAAAAGTGATGTTTAACTCGTAAGCTGTCACAAATTAAATACATCATGCTGTTCTGCAAGTCATAAAACATACTGCAACATTGAGGTTTTCCTGTATTATTGCTCACATCACCATGAGATATTGTTACAGGCTGGACTACTTTGAAAGAAGTCTCAAATGAATTCTAACTACTGCAGACAAGTGCCACAGATGCAGTTTTTAAGTTCTGCATTAGAATGAATCTGCATGTTCTTTAACAACTTTTTACATATATTTGAACACCTGCATTACCTTTGGTTTGTTACATGACTCCAAATTTTCCTTAGCTCTCAAAACAGCACAAACACACCTGCTTATCCCTTTTCCACTCAGGAAAATACAAGTATGCTTTGGAGAACTTGGGAGAGAAAAGCTATCTTGACAAATAAATTAAACACATCTGCTAGAAATCTCTTCTCTTGTACATAAAAATAACAGATTAAGACTGCTGGAATACTTGCAAGGTGTGGGTATTAAGGGAACTACCACTATTGTTTATATTTCCTTTCCCTCATTCCTACTTCTACACTACATTTTATTCCATTACACTTTGAAACATGCAAAGACAGGAGAAAGTTACCACAATTCTGCAAGTGAAGTGAAAGATTAAGCAGTTTCCTTCCTGTTCTTTCAAGAATTGTGTGGTAGAAACAACAGTTTAGCTAATGCTACCCATTTCAGCATCAACCAAAAGGCTACTCTTCTTTTCCTGGAAGCCAAATTATCCAAAATATTTATATTTTCATAGCAAGTATCACTCCCAACTAGTTCCATATGCTAAAAAAAAAAAAAGACAGAAAAAATACTTACTATTCCTTTCTGTCCTTTTGGAAAAGAAAAAAATGAGCAGTGTTCTTATAAACCAGATTCTTTAAAACAGAAAGAAGAATTAGATTAATTAAAATATATTACAGTCATTTAGCAAACAGAAGGCTTAACAGATGAGATTTAACTTTGCAAATACAAAGAACAGAAATCTTCAAATAATATTTATACAGAAAAAAAATTAAATTAGTATCTTGTCAACAAGACATCAACATCGATCTAAATAAAATCCTCCTGTCTATTAAAATTGAACCAAGTATTACTATAGGTAGAAATACTATGGAACCAGCAGCAAGTAACATCATCGCTTGCTAAAATGTTCAGTGTGAACTTTTTAAAATCAGGGTATGTGCAGCTAGCTGAAAATTACTTAGTCATCACTTCTTATTTGATAGATTTATGACGCACGTTATCCAGAAAACCAAGCTTACCAGCTAAAGCCCAAAATTAAGACCCAGGAGATTTGTGGGCAGAATTCAATACCAATGAAAACCATGAGATACAGCTATTGTACAAATGCTCTCCTAAGCAGAGTTAGCTGACCTGACTCCTGGCGATTTTACAGAGCTCTGAATCCACAGTTTCCATAGGGTTTCAGCTGACTTAGCTCAAACAATGGAGCAGTTTATCTGTGCTCAAGATAAAGTTAAACTGATCTATGACCATTTTACATTTGAAAGGTCTCTCTGCAATCATCAGAACTTCATTTGTTTTAAAGCTTAGAATTGCTTATAATTATTAAGTTGACACTTTTCCTGGCAAATTATTCAGCCTAAGCCAAGGGCAAATCTCATACTCCAAGCCCTTCCAAGCATCTTATCTAAAACCCTCCTAGTGCCAAGCACTATATAATAAAGCCTGAAGTAGCAATGTTTCACTTAAAAAAAAAATTCTTCCAGGCTAGAAAGGTTCTCTGAATAACAGCTAGCGTAAGAAAGCAGGCAAAAGGCTATGAGATTTCAAATAGTTTCAACTTAATTCATAAGAACATCTTTTGCATTTATATAATGGTTGCCCAGTTCAAAATGCTTTCAAGTATTAACAATAAAACCTGAGTTAGGTAAGTTAGACAAGACAACTGAAATTTGAGAGTAAGCTATCCAAGGTCAGAGAAACAAAGAAATTTAACTCTATTCCATGTTCAAAGGTCTGCTGTAATAACTACTGTAAGAATAAAGATGGCTTCACCTGCTTACACAATGCAAGATGTGTCTCTTCATAAGTATCAAAAAAGGTAATTTTTTTACAGGGTTTGAATTGCCTTAAAGACTATGTTACACAGGCAAAAGCATTATTTCTTTTTTACCGTATGTTTAATAAAGAGTCTTCTACCTAAAGCTGTATTCTAAGCTAATACATATATGGTAGGACTTCACAAAATAAAAAACATTTCCTCTTTAAGAACTTTGAGGTGAAAGTTTAATAGCAGACCCTTTCAGACCACGTTTACAAATTAAAAACATATTTCTCTGAAAATCAGAACATGCAAGATAAAACAATCTAATTCAAATGAAAATCATTCCAAGAAGAGCATCCTTCTAACATGTCAATATATTTCTTCAACTTTTCAGGTATTTCAATATACATTTAAAATTAATGATGTTATATATTCCTAGAACTTAAGTCACTCTACCAGCATCAGTAACTTGCTGAGACCCTGAGGGAATGACCTAAGGCAGAAATAAGTTGGTGACTGACTGCAAGCTGGAAACCGCAGACATATTCCAGTCTGATTAGGGCTGAAAAATCTCTAGAGCTATTACTGGGTGGCACCAGGCATTCAGCATGGAGTCACCTCTTGACCGAGAACAAAGACAAGCTGGCAGTTGCTTGCCATTCATATCTGCCAAAAAAAGCTGAAGGGGAATAGCTTATGAGAAAAATCAGATAAACAGTTGCAAGTCATAAGAGAACAACAGTCTAATTCTAAATGTTAGTAAGCTGATAGCCAATTCAGAATTTTATAGAAAACCACTTTAAAAAAAAAAGAAACAACAACTGGAGGACAAACTAGAGAATAAAATCCAATGCGAAAATTCACACCACAGCACTAGAAGCGATCACCTTCAGTAATGAAAGTTTTCATTTCTACACTAATCCTAACAAACCTAAACAAAGGGAGGCTGGTAATACTTCCTCTTCTGCAAGCCTTCCCTGTTAGCATGAGTAAGCCTCACATGCTAACAACAAAGACTTTCAAGTCCTTGCCCTTAAGAACCAAGTCAATTCATATTGCTGCCAAAGATTAATTTGAGCTTTAATTTCTATATTACTCCTTTCCAGTCAAGATATTGCTACCCATGTATCTTCTCCACAGGATTCCTTAACAGCAGCATATTACTACATTATGCATAACAGTATGACGTACAAAAAGCATCTTCAAGTATTTTTTTTGCATATTATGTTATGCTGACCCACACTCATCAAATTTGCAAAGCCTTAAATATTTACATTTGACTTTGCCTTTCAAGTCTAAAGCTAAGGCACTGACAAGTCATGTTTTCATACAAAGATGCTGTACAAATATGGACAGTATGTACGATGTTCATTTCAGCAAATTAGTAAATGCACTGTGCTCCCCATCGGTAGAAAAGATGCTCAGTAGGCTGCTTCTCCTCCTTGATACTCTGGGGGAAGGGGAGGGAGGGAAGCAGCTGTTTAGTGAGGTGGGAGCCCATTTTTTTTATTTTTAGAAAAGCAGTTTTCTTAGAAAACAAAAGCCGCTCATGAGGATGAGCAGCCAATCAGCTAAGTGGAACAAAACAGTAGACAATATTTTCGCTTATTCACATCCAATGATGTAAGGATATTTTCTGGTTGAAGAAAATGGTCAATGATTTTCCAGAATAACAGCTCATAATGTAAAACCAGTCCTCAACATATGTAGGCTGATGACCTTTCAAGTCACTTCTGTGTTAACAGTCACCTAATATGTAAAAGTTTCTCCATTCATTCTTGTAATTTTTTTTTCCCAATTTTATATGCTGCATTTTACATATAGACAATATACCTCTCTCTAGCCTTAGTATAATTTTTGATAAGCCAAGTAACTTTAGATACTAACATCTTTTGATGGTAAGACCTAGTTCTACACTAAACCCAGACTCATGAGGGACATTTCCCTCAAAGAAAGCATCTGCCTAACTACTTGGGATTTATTTTAAGAGAAAAAATTCAGCAAGTTATGACAACTCAAGGATCGTCAAAAGCAAACCCAAACCCCTGCTGAGATGTATTTTCCATCTCCTTTTATCAAAGAGACAGCAGTTAGGAGGGGGAAAAAAAAAGGTGTATTTACTTACATCAATGGAAATGCAAAAAATGGAAGTGTCATCATCAACCTAGCTGTCCATTCATCAGGAAGACACCACAAATATACAATTATGCACGTTATAAGGTAAAGAAGTGAAGAGTAGAGAAGCAGCCTTCCAACCCATAGTTTCTGTAGCCTCTGATTTTTTTCTCTAAATTCTTCTAATGTCTGTATTTCCTGTAAATAAATAGGGTTCAACCTTATTAGTGAAATTAGTAGGTGGTTTTACTAAGCTGCTTTTAAGTGTTTGCTAAAATTAGCCATATCAATTTAATACTTGATTAGAAAAGTCAAGCAGCTTTTTGATAAATGACAATATTTGCCAAAGATAACTTTTATAGCATAAATACATCATGCTATTAAGGTTATGATATGGGCCACTTACACTGTATTAGCAGTAACACATCGCTATTAGGAAGAAGTATTACAAATCAGCACTTTTTCCTATTTGTAATGCATTAGTATATGTGGGACAAGTGGAAAATGCTAATATCTTATGAGTGGCAGTCTCTATGATCACATAAATCACTACCAACCATACTCTGCATCCTAAAACTTTCATCAGGTACCTGTGGAATTTCAAACGCTTCTAATACTTTTCTACTAACGTGGGAAATTGCTGAAACCTCTCCGTCATTTCATATGTTTTCATTTCAGTATTTTCCTCACATTAAGAGTGAAATTCTGAACATCTGGATGATGCTTTTGGCATATTAATAAGTGATCAAGCAATGCTCTGCTATGTTACCATTTTGACTGCATTTTAAGTGACAACAGGAGTACTCACACTTTCATTAAAAGGAAAACAAAAAATATCAACAGCATATTTCAAAACAGTTAATTTCCCCACAGAATACAGACATCTGTCACAAATGCTGGCTACAAATCACAATTGATTACTGAACCATCTAGTCAGTTATTCTGCCCCTGACCTTACTTACTACCACTACAGTTACAACTCTTACACTTAAAACCATACATTGAAGCTTTTCTAATGAGCTTGATGAATAGAACTTTGAATTAGTGACATTTTCCATTACACAGGATTTTAACCATTAGTTATAATTAAATTGCGTAATCAAGCCAACTTCACATTCATTCCCATTTCAGGCTCTCTAAAATATTTAAACTGTAGTTTCTCACTATCTATTATACAATATGGTGGGTTTTAATTGACTAATAGTAAGGGGAAAAAAGGTAACAGTCCATCTGAAACTCAGAATCTCTAGTACATCCAACTGGAATAATTATCAAAATAATTTAAAATTCCATGACAGTATTTTACTTAATGTGAAAGAAATACATGACCAGCAAAAAGGATGCATAGTCCTAAATAAAAAAATCAAACAAAACACCAAAAAGCAAATACATACCTTATCAATTTTTTCTAATACTTCTACAGTGGAAGGCTTTGCCTGCTTACAAGGGAAAGAACAAAGATGTTAATCTCACTAAAAAAGTCCGTATTTTGAGGATTACTGTACATTAACAGTTTCCTAACAAAAAGACATATTCATAATAGATTAATATATTATCTATTTTACATAAAGGTAAGAAGTTTTCATACTTTAATAGTGACAAATAGAAGGGACTGTAATGAACCACTATTTTACATTTGGTATTACTATTAACTGAAGGCTCCTTTCCTACACCACAAAAGATGAAAACCTGTAATGCATGTACAGCAATAATGGATGTGTGGGTGGGAAGTAAAACAAGGAGAGAATTGATGAGTGGAGGGAACAGGCAAAACAAAGAGAATATATACAGGAAGCCCCAACCTGAGAACTTAAGCTTTTTATTACTATTCATTCCACACAAAGACACATGCTCTAAATAAATTATAAGCAACTGCAAATAAGTGTTATCATCTCCAGTAAAATTCCCCTTAGGAGCAACCTGGAATCCACCTTCTAGGAATCTTTCATAATTTCTGAGACATATAAAGCTGCTGTCTTGCCCTACCCCTCAGGCCACAAATTCATAAACCATAGGCCACACTGCATCACCATGAAAGTGAGTTTCTATTACACAAAACTGACATTTCACCTAAACTTTTGCCCTTAAAGGAGTTTTGCATGGGAACCTCCGAAATCAACTGATAATATGCAAAGGCAAACCTAGACTTGAACAACTCACACCTGCCAGGAGAGCAGTCAAAAACCTCATGCCTTTTCCTCATAAACTCAGTACACCATTCAATAATATACAAGCCAATAAAAGCAGTTAGGAAGAAAGACTTGTATAGGTATAAGTAGCTATCAAAACACTTGTTAAAACAGACACAGAATGATATTCTGAATGTACCCATTTTGACCTAAAATAGCCACCAACTTTTCAAGTCACAGATGCTGCTGTATATCCCAATAAAGCACCACAAAACTATTTAGATTTTCAGAAGGAGTTAAAACTGTATTTGTATAAGTTAACCAAACCAGGGCCAGGCCTGGTATTGCAAAAGAAATAAAGGACAGACTCACAGTTTAACAGTTTAGGGATTTGGCAGAGAATATTTTTGGTCCTTATGTCTCACTACTGGACTTTTAAGGGACATACTAATGGGAAAAGTTTAGCACTAACAACCAGAATTAACAGTCAACCAATAGGCATTAAGAAACACGTCCTGCATACTCCCATCTTCTAGACTAAAGATTATTATACTGTTACACAATTTTACTTACCCTCCATCTTGAAATTAATCCACCCATCTTCTATTGTGAACAAATGTTGGCAGAGCTATCAATCTTCTACAAGAATTCACAGCTAGAAGTGAAGCATTAAGCACTTAGGAGCAATCTAACAGCATAGTCCAAGATTCACGAATTTATTCCAATATCTAAAGGAATCAAAATATCACATAAAGCCATTGCCTAGTTATCTACCTATATGTTATTTTAAAATCCAGGCTTCTGTTTCATAGACCATCTTGTAAGTCAGTTGATCAGCCTTGATGTGGCCAAACTTATTTTTATTCTGGAAATATTTAACCAGAAGGAAGTCCTCAAAAACAGAAGCACAAAATAAGTGCTAAAAAAGCCACCAAAATCCTCCAGCAGAAAAACAATTTTAAACACTTATTATTAGGCAGAATTATTTAAGAAACTGATTTCCAATTATTATCTCTGCTGCTCATAAGCATAACTCTTAATGTTCCTTTCCAGCTCTCACTCCAGGCATCCAGCATTAATATCCTACTATTTGTGAAAAAGTTAATCTCCAATAAATCTGCTTCCTTTTCATGCTCTCATCAACAAGAACGTATTGGACAGCACTATCGTTCTTCCTTTGTATGAATTTTTAAGTTCAAATAATCAGTCTCAAAGAGATCTCACTTGCTCTAGGAAAGCACTACATTGGCAGGTCTGCCCTGCACACAACACACAGTACAGTCACTGGCACATCAAATGGTCCTAAAGCAATTCCAAAGGTGCAAAAGTAGCTCACCTCACCCTGCACAAACCTGGAACCCAAGAACAGCACTAATTTGATGATCTGGGTCTAGGTTCCTAAAACAAAAGTGTAGCAACTTTCTTTCAGCAGGTAGATGGAATCAATTCACTTGGAACCTTTGGATGGCAGAATTTCCCTCCAGTCACTTAATTTACAAGTTTTTACCCAGTGAATGAAAAAGTGATCAGTTCATAGCAACCCCAACAGTAAACTCATGCTCAGTCCCAACTAGGGCTCAAACCTTTTTAACTCTGAAATGAAACACTAAGACTTAAAACAAAGCACTGACCCAGTTAGGCAGAAATGTAAGTGCTTATTATCTTGTTTATTAAGTTACCTTTGCCCCAAAAATGAAAGATAAAGAAACCTAATCCCAATCCAAATTTGTTTCCAAATTATCTGAAGCTGTCAGAACAAATATAATATAGGATACACATTGCTCACTAGCACGCATGCTAATGTAGTATGGTAACCTCTTCACCTTTTAAGAAAGCCATGGACTTCAGAATCCAGAACTGTAGGGCCTATGACTTCAAAAACCAATCCTTAAAGATAAGGAAATCCGTATTTGAAATGCCGCCAAAATGAATCTAGAACAGATGGACAAATTAGCTCCGCCACTGCCAAATTACTAGCACAAAGGGGTGAGCTGCAGAAAAAGCACAATTACCCTTTGGACTCTTCAGTAAATTCTCAAAATCATCACTATTACAGCAACTCACCCCAGTAAAACAGCAGCAATATTTTTATTTCTCAAATACGCAATCTAACACTGAGAATTTTATACAGTTGTCACTTCGCAGTTATAGGTGAGTTTTTGCTGGACAGGTATTGCAGTAGATCTGAGCAGACACTTTCTTCGCAAATATTTCTACAGAAACAGATAGTATTTACTGCAAAACATTATGAAAGCTAGGTCAAATAGCCAATCAAGAAGTTTGTAAACTTAGCACAAGCTTCCCAAATCTAGTTCACTTCCCTAGCACTGCCATTGCTATTAGGAGCAATGGTAGCTCTCAGTTGTGGACATACTGAGACATGGAGATGCTCACATGGTCTTTTTGTGTGCCATCTTCCTTCAGGCCATAGTTTGAGAACCTCTGCAGTAGAAGTGTTAGAGGATCTTTTGGGCATAGGTTATTGTGAGCCACTGGTGACAGCAATCTTTGTCAATAACACATTCACAATACTATCTCTACCTGTTTTTTAAAATATCTGGCAAATATCTGGAAGAGAACAGGTTTGACAAGTGTCACCATGCAGATAATTTTATATGAACTATGATGCTGACAGGCTTTACATATGCTGCTCTGAAAGTCAGTAATACTACCAAAACCCTTCCCCAAAGAGGTATTTAAGGGATTAGGGCCACTAGATTCACGTTTACAGTTTAGTCACCAAATCCTTAGTTAGGAGATGGAGAATTTTCTATGGTTTCTGTGGAGGGCCTCAGATGTTTTCCTTCCCTCCCTCCCTTCTTTTCTTTTTGACAGGACAACACAAACTGTCTTTAACTGCTTCAAATTCTCCTCGTTCCTCCTCACCTGCCACTCCGCATACCTAAGACTAATATCCTACTGTTCATGGTAAAAGTCCTCCTTCCTTCCCATGCTCTAACCATCAAATTATTGCACAGCACTTTTTCCTTCTGAAGACTGCATTTCTTTAGCACAGAGCTGTCCTTTCCAGTCACTGAGCACTGCTGCAATTGGACTTATTTCCACAAACATTATCACGCATTTAATACACAAATAAGAGAGCTGCAACATTTCCTAGTCCTGGACTTAAAATAGACAACACAAGTGTTAAAAAACACTTAATGTAGAAGCTTAAGAAAACACTATTACCAATTTATTACCCGATTCTCAAAAAAAAAAAAAAAGAATTTCCTGACAGCACCTTCTCTACCCCAAAAATATGCAATTTAATTAGTAAAAAGCAAAGCAACAGTGCCACAGTAAGAGTACCAGAGCAGAAAAAGTTTCTCTTTTGAAAGAGGGATGAATCACGCACAGTTACAGAAGTCATCCACCAACCTATTCATCCAGATGGAGAAAATAGTTTGATGATCTCATTACACTTTTATCAAGTCAGTCTCAAATTTCTTTAAGCTTGTGGTTAAGATGAAAAGCTCTCCAAAAAAATCAAAGTCTCCAAAATAAATTTTAATAACTGACGTGCTGAAATTCAAGATGGAATAACATCAAGACAAGTCATATTAGAAAAAAGGAAGTTAGAAACTTGAAATCAAGGCTTTCCATTCTGACATACAAACCTTTCCCCTGAAGGAAAGGGTAATGCTCTTTAAATGAGGGGTTTTGTAAACTCAGCAACTTCATTTTATGTAAATATTTTCAGATATTTACCATTACAAACAATACAAGCTCTACCTTTCAAATTTAATCTCCAGTTCTGCTCACAGAGTCTCCACCCAAAATTCACGTTCTCCCACAATTTACTGACCTCAGGAACTTCCACAGTGACCATAAAAAGTTTCTCCAGCTACAAGCACTGTGGACAAGGAAACAAGCAAAACAAAACCAGGAACATCACCCACCACCTACTGCTAGCCTGTCCTACCACCTCTCAGTCAAGACAAGTTGCTGACTTCTCTTCAACGTAAACTTCATTTTCAGCTGTTTCTGTCTGGAAGCGTCCCATGGAGGTCCCATGCTTTGGAAAGCCTTAATTAAAAAGGCAAATTAGCTCCCACACCGGGACTGCAAAGCGATGGAGCAAGGAGTAGGTGGGGAAGGCGCTTTCCCTGAAGCCCAGCCTTGTTTTGAAGCCTGCGAGCGCGGCCGCCCGCGGCCCGTGGAGCGAGCCCGAGGGGCCGCGGGCCGGGAGGACGGCGGCAGAGGTCAGCTCA
>NW_010972437.1:10350037-10372311 GCF_000737465.1 Haliaeetus leucocephalus | reverse complement strand
GTGTGGGGTTCCCCGCCGCCCCTCGGAGCCCGGCGCGTCCGGGCGGTGGCACGGTACCCCGGGGGGGTCGGAGGCGGTCGCCGCCGTCCCGCCGCCCCCCCCGCCGGCGGGGCTGGGGAGGCCGAGCCCGTCCTCCCGCGGCTCTCTCTGATACTTACAGGAAGAAGAGTGCTTTAACGCTAAAGCCTAGGAACACGACGGTCAAACTGCCACGTGAAGGCTTGCGGCAGCCTCCTGACACTCTCGTGTTCAGCCCCTGCCAGTGAAGCAGGTGCTGACAAAGGGACGCTGTGCTGGAGGTGTTTTCTCCGCGGCAGGCCCTGGAGTCGCCTCGGGGACACAGAAGAGCACCGCTCTCTCTCACGGTCCCCTTCATCCCAGTAGGCAACCGTTCAGCTTACTTGGAGAGAAGCAGCACTCTATATTTCTTTAATTTACATTGCTGTAGTAACAGCACTCTCTCTTTTGGTGCTCTACTTTATCAGTTTTCTTACGTGGCGTCCTTTCCTGGGTGACACCTGTCATTGCTTGCCCCATGCCGAGAGGACTGTGGAACAGAGAATGCTTGCTCTGTTTGCACTGTCTTTCTCACAAGGTCTTCGGTGCCCTGCTCAGAATTTTTGCCACTATGGCTACACGAGTGGAAGCATGTGCACAGATGTGGAAGAAGGTCCTTCAGAGTGCCCTGAAGTAGAAATTCCTATGCAGAAGCTGTATACCTTCAGCTGACCCTGCATTGTTGAACTCATTGTATGTAACAACGTATCATAACACAGCATATATATATATATATATATATATATGTTGGGGGGTTTCCAGTCATGGTAGGTTGACCACTAGCAGGTAAACACCCAGGCAGCCTCCTGCTCACTCCCCTTTAGTGGGATGGGAGAGAGACTAGGAAGAGTAAAAGTAAGAAAGCTTGTGGGTTGGGTTAAAAGAGAATTTAGTAAGTAAAGGAAAGAAAAAGAGTGATGCAAGGGAAATAACTCACCACCTCCCACAAGCAGACAAATGCCCAGCCAGTCTTTGAGCAATTATCTACCCTGGAAGACAAAACCCCCCACCTTCTTATTCTGCTACCCCACTTTTATTGCTGACCGTGATGTTACACGGTATGGAATATCCCTTTGGCCCATTTGGGTCTGCTGTCCTTGCTGTTTCCCTTCCCAACTTCTTGCCCACCCCCAGCCTACTCACTAAGGGAGCAGAGCATGAAAAAGAGAAAGCCTTGACACTGTGCAAGTACTGTTCAGCAGTAGCCAAAACATTGCTGTGTTATCAGTGCTGTTTTAGTCACAGAATCCAAACCACAGCAGCATATGGGCTGCTGTGAAGAAAATCAACTCCATCCCAGCCAGACCCAGTACATCAGTTTTAAAAAGAATTCAAATCCAAACAGAATAGGCAAGGTTTTTAGGCCAGGGGAGGACAAACAAGATATCCCACCACTTTTCCAGACAACACAATCAGCTTCAAGCTTTAAGTAGTAGAGCTGCTGAGTCTGATCATCTGCCAGGTATTCATTCATAGTTTTGACATTGGGAAATTAATCCTTTTAGCTTCTGCCAGGGTTCAGAGTGAATCTTGCTGCTCTGCATTATTAGCTAGTTACAATATCAGCTAAGTAACAACTTTAGCTGTGAATCATGGTCTAGAATGGGCTTCAAGTAGATTAATTCAAACACAAATAATGGCAGTTAATGCAGAGCCACTGACTATACTAGAAATGCTCTGCTCTCAATTACAGAGGTCATCTACAGCTTTATTTTCGCCATTGACACCTAGACTGTTCCTTCCTTTCCAAGTGGAAAAAGACTCAGTGACTGAGCCTCTCCTCTTCAGCTTGCACTCTAGAGCCACATCTACTTAAATCCTTGTAGCAATGACTGTTGCTCCACTGAGAGGATGCTTTTTGCTTTCAGATGAAATACAGCTATATAGTCCACTCCTGGTTTTGATACTTCAAGTGGTATGTTGCTGGAAAGAAGCTGATTTAAATCTTCATCTTTAAGCTAACTTATTTAAGTGTACTAGCATATTTTTCCATGGTCTAGCATAGTATCCACTTAAAATAAACCCAAATAATGGCAAAACCATATTTAAAGTCTTTTTTAAATGTTACAGCCAATACTGGCGTCTCCAAGAAGCTTCTCCTCTTTTTTTCCCAGAATCGTAAGCATTTTCAAGTCACCACAAAATCCAGCCCTTATTCAGGGCTGAACCAGAATTGCGAGGAAGATCCTAGACTCTACTTCTGTCCTTGGGCCCTGCTGCAGAACCCGTTTTTATGCAGGCCTCCTCCATGAAGTTCTAGTCACTGCTATACAATTATGAATCTATCTAACTGGTAGTTTTAAAAAAGTATTTTTAGCTACCGTTATTGAACTTTACATGCAGATAAGTCTCTCAGCTATGTGATGTTATATGATAGCATGAAGCTACCTGTTTGCTTCAGAGCCAAGATCTGCCTAAAAGAAGAAATGATGCCCATGTAGCTGGTGAGGATAATAAAACGGAGTATAAAACCATAACTTCTAATCAGTCAGCTTAAAATTTTCATTAATCTGGTTCAAAACTGCCCCCTACAGAGTATTTAAAACTCTAAATAGATTCTCTTCAAAATTGTTCATTATCAGTGGGATTGGTGTTTAACCTGATACTGCATAACCACTCTAACAGCAGAGAACGTCTTCAGAATTTTCCCCAGCATCATAGATAGCATTTAGCACTTTCAGTCCCTCTATATGCAGAATACCGAACAATCAGTAATAAACTTCTTTTAAAATGTTTTGGTCTCACACCCTAAGACTGTTTTGCCTTCAAGAAGAGTTTTCCCATGGTAACATTCGTAACACTCATATATGTTAGCAATATATGTAGCCTACTAGTCCAATTTATTTTTCTAAATAAATACATGGGTCTATACATCCTTAGGAAAATGCTATGTGGTTAAGAGAAGCTTAGTGTTGCTAATTTGTGTTTACCTGAGGTTTTTTATTTAGGCTTCCAAAGTATGTTCAGCATTCTCTTAAAGTAGACCTTTTGGACTTCTCTGGCTAGTGAGGCCATGTTGTTTAACTCATTTAGATGCTGGGAAATTTTAGATGCTGAAACAGAGCCATTGTTTGCATTGCAAATGGAGATGTGATTGCAGCAAATGAAGCTTTAAGATCACAAACTCCACTACCCATACCACTATTGACTATGTCCTGTGTGTGCTGCCATCGCACCAGTTTTTTCACCACACTGTTAGTCAATGCATTTTGGGAATTAGGTGCTGCTGTATGCTGTATTGCTCAGACCAAAACTGGCGCACTGTGCCCCACTTACTCTGTTTTGGTTAGCCATTCCGTTGCTGTACACTTCCTCGTGGGCACGCCAGTGATTAAAGCAAGCCTGAGCTGTTAGGGACACAGTCCAGGCACTGCTCGCTACGGCTCTGCTCTCCACCTGCAAAGCTACTCTACCACCGCTGGTGGAATGGAGTTGCTGTCAGCGTTTGGGTTGCTCCACTGAACATACCGCAGCCAGCAGTGTTAGCATAAACCAAAAGTGAACTGAGCCAACAATGGATCATGTGTCTCGAGGTCTGGACTCTGTTTCTTTTGCATCTTGAACAGAATGAGTGCATGCTGGCATTTCATAAATGAGAAATACATAGTAATTAACACACATTTGTGAATGCTCTGCATAATTCAGTTTTGGTGAAAAAAAAAAGTTGACAATACATTTGATAAAGTAATATAGGAAAAACTTATTTTTTACCAATGCAAGAAAATACATATGTTATTAATAACTTCCTTGTGTGGGCATATCTGTAGAAAAGTTGCATCAAACCTGCACTTTACTCTTAACTGACATGACTGGTTACGATGACTCCAGACTATTTTCTTGTCTTGTTTTGTTGTAAATTTCAGTTAGGACTGGGACTGGGAAAAGAGCTAGAAAACATTTTTCACGTTACAAGGGACTGGTAGAGCCCTCGTAGAGGGAACTAGTGAGCTAGAAAGAGTTAAGGCCTGAAGCCATGAGGCAGATATAAACTGGAAGTTGCAAGAAAGGCTTAAAAATGGATTACCCAAATAAATTGTGTTTAATCTGTGACATTTGAATCATTGCAGAGCATACAAAAAAGGTGGTGCTCCCGAGGTGGGGTGACTTCAGTAACATATTTTGGCAAGATGTGCCTTAGAAATGTGCTCTGCAACAACAGCACTGAGGAAGATACCATAGCTTTGATTTAATTTTTTATATGTAATAGTATATGCTTCTTTTGATGCTCTGATCCAACTGTAATATTTGGAGTGTCAGATGTCTGTATTCTTACAGTTGCCTCTAATTCCCTGAGCTTTTTGGTATTTTATCATGTAGAGCATTTGAATGCTCCAGCACTTTCATCATGAAGTCCTTTGCATCTGACTCTTCCTGAAGAAATATATAGTCCATCAGGTCAAAAGATATAATTTCAAGTGAGTTGCTCATATAAAAATCTTAACAGTTGCATACAATCATCAGAAAAAGCCAAGATCAACTTTTCGATTCCATAAAGTATTCTTTTTGTGATTAAGACCTTTGCTTTTGATTAATAATTATTATTATTACTAATATTATTATTACTATTACTTACTATTGCTATTGCCATTGCTATCACTGTTGCTGTTACTGTTACTATTGCTATATTACTATTGCTGTTGCTATATTACTGTTGCTGTTGCTTATTATCACAATCGTTACTATTATTATTACTATTATTATTTTGCTGACTATTGATCTGTGGCAAAAATGTAAACATTTAAAAGCTTTAAATAAAAAAAAAAAATCTTAGTGTCTTAAACCTCTTGATTGATACCCTAGAGTGTGAACTTTTCCATACTTGAAAGACCATCAAATTTAAAGCAGGAATGGCAGTCTCATCTTCATTTGAGTACTATAAATCTCTGACAGTATGTTTAGGAACGTGGTTCAACTTTGGATTATTTTTGTGGCACAGTGCATCAGGAAAGTGATTTCCTATAAAACACTGAAATACATGTGTTTATTCTATCATTAAGATCTCATGAACAATCAGAAGAAGCCTAGTGTGGAATTGTCACGTGAGAAGCAGAAAGATGGTTTTGCCTCTATTTGAGACAAGTTATGCTTCAAATCATGTATGAAGTTTTAGAAGCAGTTATTAAACACATATAAGTACATTCCCTTCTCTGATGGGCATGGCTTCAAGCTTCTGACACTTTAATGGTTATAATAAGTAATATATGTTTATAATTAGAAAAATGACTGTATAAACAATAACTCAATGTTCTGTAAAAAAACATACTAAATCAATTTTCCCTAGTCTCCAAATGAAGGCATGATTATTCTCACTGAAAGTATTTGAGCTGTACTAATACCTAAGTCAGCTATATTATTTTTGCTTCCTGGAGCAGTTTGCTCTTTAAACAAATTAGGGTTCTGATTCAACAGGATTCCTCCTCTTTAATAAACACATAAGTACATCCTTAAATTTTATTAACATCTATTTCCTTGAAGCTAAATAAAATAAAGAATACTTTCCAATAGCCTTTTTAATATGGTTGTGCCTACTGGGCAAAGTGGGAACTAACCCAACAAAATGAGGGCCAAATTATGAAGTAATTTGAATGAAACTCCTGTTGACCTTAAGCGGATTTTTACTTGATTAAGAATAATGGAATTTGGAACCGAGTAAATGTGATTCAAGGGGTGAATGAGAATGTGCTGTTGTTACTGCAGTGAGCCTCCCTTCCAGGGCACTGCGCGTGTGTGCAGAGCGCAGACAAGTGCGGGAATGGTATCCCATTTCTGTTCAACCTGACTGCGTTTTAGTGCTTTCTTATTAGTCAAGCCAGAGGAGACAGGCAATGAGAAGGAAAGTTCTAATTAGTACATATATTTTGCTTTTGATAACTGCTTAAAATGGTAGATAGAACATTACCTACATTAAATGCATTTCATACATACTCCTGATTGTTACAAGAGCTTGCTTTAATGAAGTATTAACTTTACATATAAAATTGTTTTCAGCAAAGTACCGAGAACTGGATCTGCTAATAAGCTTTGTTCTGGTTGGAAACCAAACGGAACCACGGAGTCCCAGAATGCCAGAAATAGGACAATAAATATTTCTGGCACAATTTCAAAGGTGCATAATGCCAGACATAGACATGTAAAAATAATGGCAAGCTCTACAGAGATTATAAAAGAAACAAAATCACAGTTCGTAATTCATATAATCATGTTAAATAGCAGGCTTATAAACCAATTCATATAATAAAATCCACATGTAAAAGTATCTGTGATTTCATTCAGTTAAAGATGACAAATATTAGAGCTCCCCTTGAAAGCAAATATATATCTTGAAAGCTGAAGGCCAATGAACGGTTGCTTTGTGTTCATGTTTAATGGTATAACCTCTGTTAGTCTTTTCGCACATGTGATTTTCAAATAACTTTTCAAAGAACGTGAAATTTGAAAGCATTCAGAATTTCAGAATGTATTTCAGCTACTGAGTATCCTTTACTACAACTATTACTGCTTCAAGTTCAGATAATTTAAGATCTGAATTTACAGTCCCTTCACATGCAAAACTCCCAGGCAACATGATTTTCTTGTAGTATGTCATACTAATAAATGTCTGAAACAGAGCTTGAATGAATTATATTAGAAGGATGTCAAAAAAATTCCCTTTCTTAAAGTAAAGCTGTTTCATTAAATACATGTAGAAGATGGACAAAAAGTAGAACTTCTACTGTAATCACTCCAATGACTTCAAATGATAGGATTCAGAGTCATTCCGAACCTGCTTCAGCTACATAGAGGTGCTTAGATAAAATTAATGTGTCTTGAATTTTAAAAACACATTTGGGAACTGGTATTTCAGAGCAATGAGTTGGGGTTTTATTGCACATTTTTGGGGCACTCTCCACGTTGCAGTCATAAACTGACCCACAATCAACCAATGGACCCATAATCAACCAGTGAAAATTAAGGCCAATGATAAAGATGTAATGAGTCAAAGGTAAAGTGCAGATGAGATGTGGGGGAAGAGAAAAATCTGAAATAAAACTGCAGTTCTTTAGGCAGCATAAACCTGAATAAAATTTGTTAGAAAAGGCTTATTTTCCAGCACAAGCAGCACATCAAATTGAGTCCTGTTGAGACTAAAGGAGGTTACCAGGAAATAGAAATAGCATGTAGTGAAGTCTAGGAGTTTTGCTTTAGGGCAAAATATATTTTTTTGTTAGTTCTGGGTTATTTTATTAAGTAATATACATTTATCAATACTAGATCAGTTCTTTCATGCCAGAAAAGCAGAAAAAACTACTGTAATATATTTTATGCTTGTGACTTAAGTTCTTTATGAAGGATAGTAGTTTTACACATTCACTTAATTATATTCACTTTAAGACAGATAACCAGGACATAATCCCAAACATCTTAACCTAATGTACAATGAAAACTTACTCTCATTTTGTTAGCTGCCTGTCTTAGCAATTTGTTCTTTAAAACATCATAACCTCTCTTCATTTTCACAAAAGTTTTAACACCATAGTGCACCGAGAAGTCCAGTGAAAAATAACAATATCTGGCACATTACTAACAGAACAGTATTGTCTATTGATGGCCCATCTGCCTTTTGTTTCTTTCCCTATATTTAAGATGTAAACAGTTGGTGCTGTCTCTGTTTCATGCTTGAATGACCCATGGCTAGCAAATTGTGTCCTGGGATTTATGGAAGCTTCCACAGTGCAACTATGCATCTCCTATTCTGTAATGTACTAAATTATACCTATCTGATATAGGTATTGACAGATCACAAGCTTTCCTATTTGGCCTGTTTGCTTAGTCTTTGATTTACCAAGAAAACTTTCAGAAACATTTTGTGCGTTCAGGTGAGATGCTGCAAGGGATCTGATTTTCAGAAAGTACTAATTGTCTAACCTATGAAAATCAAGTCTTTTTAAAATGTCTTGAGCTTGGCTCAAGTCTTTTTAAAATGTCAAGAGCAGAGGAATCCATCCATACTTGTTAGGGTTTTTTTAAATCTTGAGCTATGGATCTTCCTATTTTTTCTATTTTTTAGGAAAATAACTTCTGATGTATGCAAATTATTTTCCCTTTTTGTTGTAATATAACTAAAAATTAACAGTAAAAGTAAATCATTACATTATTGCTGAGAAAAGTGCAGGCACCACACATATTTCTAACAATCTATAAATGCATTCCTACAAACTTGTTTATTGGATAAGTCTGGCCATAAATTGGCCAGGACACAGAACTTTATATGAAAAGAGCAGAACATTCAACAAAAACATTATAAGTCCACAGTATTAGATTTAAAGTAAAGTAACCACAAACTCCTAAACATGTATCCCAAAACTCACAATCTTTGTAATGAAAGGAAAAGACCACATCATATAACTGTCTTAGCCAGGCAATTCGGCATTTAACTTGTTTATTTTTCAGTTAAACAAAATCCAAATATCTCTGGGGAAGACAATGCTAATAACAAACATAACCACATAAGCTTTGTATATGAAATTCAATTTTAGCTTTAGTAGGGCCTGTCAAATTGGAAATTGTAGTAAAAAGCCAATAAACCTTAATCAAATTCTATCACACAGAGAGATTGGGCATTTTGTTTTTACCCAGTTTGCTCCAGAATTTCTGGTCTGATCCTGAGTCCTGAAATACTTGCATATTCCTTTGATATTATTCACTTTGCAAGTAATTTACCATACTTTTTAATAAGGAAATTCCATCTTAATAGAAGAAATCCTGCTTAATGTGCACATTTGAAAAAACGAAGAATATTTGCCTTTTGTTTTTCTGGTGATGTTTTAAGAATTTTTTGAGTATATGAGTCCCTATTGGCAGAACTGCTGTTGATTTCCATAAGAGCAGGAACAGCCTGCTCGTGGAATAGCCACCTGCAGTCTGCTGATTTTAAAGCTCTCCTGAAGACACTTCTTTAGCATCGCTTTCAAAAGCACGTGCATTGGCATCTATTTGTTAAATTAATTTGTATATATCTAAAATAATTCTTTGCTTCTTCACACTGTGCTTAACTGTTTTTCTTACACTGGCATCTTCTTTCATTCTTTAACACGTGCTTTCCTTAATTTAGAATTTACGCCTTCTCTATTCCTTGAGCATTGCATGAAATTAGACCCTAATCCTTCATCAGAGTCTAAGTGGCATGTTTTGGCTGCATGCTTCCCCAAAACTTTATTAGGGTTCTGCACAGTTGTAGGGGTCCACACATAATGCAGGACTGAGACCTGATTCCCTCTGATAATTCTATGACACCAATCTCCTTAATTACTTGACAATTTTAATCTATTCTTTCTACTCTTGCCCTTCACAATTTTTGCAGACTAGCAGAGTTACAAGGCAGCATATGGTTTTTTATTTATCATTGCTGCTGTGTTATCTGAGCTGTGCATTGGTCCAGGAGATTTTTCTGTTCATCTACTTTTATAACACCCATGCTTTCCAAAGTGACAGCTTGTGTTGGGCGCCATAGTGGAGAAATCCCATAGATTCTGACTTTTAAGGATGAGTAAAATACATAAAGCATTGAGGGGAGGCAGTTAGAACTGAAAAATGTTAAGCATGTCAAAAATAGCAGACTCATCTGCTCTAAAGTCTTCCTTGGGCGTTCAAATGTTTCCTCACTATCTCATTGCTTTATTGAAAGGCTTTTCAATTATTAACTTAAATCACATTACATACATTTTCACATTTTGGGCTAAATTCTGTCTTCAGATGAACACAACCAGCTCTTTGACTTCACCAGAATTTTGTGCAAGGACATCTACAAGCTCTCTGCTAAAGGACAAGGCTTTTGTCTTGACCAAAATCATGGAAAAAGCCTTCATAAGTTTCCAAAAACACCCTAGGGTAAGAGCTAGCACCCTCAGTCTTTACCCCAGATCTCAAACGAGAAAAAGCACTTCACTGGTGCCATGGCACAGATACAAAATATTTTCATTTCCAAAAGGGTCTGTGTCTCATCTACTTACAGATCCACCAACCAACAGTTCCTTCAGCTCATATTGCATCTCCCAGAAAGTCATTTCACATGACCATGAAAGCAGACAGCAGAATGGGAGGAACAGAGGTGGGAACCCCTCCATCCACAGCCCCAAAACCACACCAGTGCTATCAGACCCATGACACTGATCACCCATTTTGGGCCTGAGCTGGACTTGCCCTGCTGTGGTCAAACACAAGGGAGACGCTCATCTCCAGTACACAGTCAAAACCACACATCTGCATTTCAGAAGCAGGTGTGTTATGAGCAGTTGGTATCTGGTTCATTGTATTTTTAAAATCTTTGTCTTTGAAATGAGAATTCAGTGATCCGCCCAGCTGCATACAATTAAGAGCAGCAGCTCAGCATAATAGGGTGAGGAACTTTTAATGGGTGTTTATAGGTTGAAAGCATCAACCTCTCTTTTAAATGAAAGAAGCAGTAGAAGAAATAATAAGTGCTAAAAGATAACTCAGAATTCAGAGTGCCCTTAGAAGAGGAAGACCTGTTATCCTTGAAGCTTCAAAATGCCAGGTCTTCAGCAGACCTCTGTGTTCAAGTATCACCAATCAGGAGAGTGGGAAATTACTTTTTAAAATCTTACTCGGATGAAAATTTTTTTTAAAAGTTGCATTAGCATTTTTTAGCTGCTTGGAAGGTCAAAAACATTCCAGCAAAAGGGTCTAGATTGAGGTATGTGAGGCAAAAACAAATATTCCTCCATAAAATGGCTACACTAGCATAAAGAGAAATACTTAGTAGGCTTAAGGTGGGAATTTAGGGAATAGTATTTTTGCTTTTTTTAACAGGAAATACTGTTTAGGCATTTTATATAGGGGGGTCTGCATTTGTGAAGGGATAATTTGCTCTAAAATATGTGGGCAACCAGCCTAAATTCTCTAATTGAGTAGTTTGCTTATAACCCCAGGCCATTAGGTGAATGTAAACTATTACAGGCTTAGTAAGAAAATAGTCCCATTAGGATTTTTGTATTTGTATGTGGTTGTGGGTTAGTGTGACTGTTTCCAAAATGATGGATTAATGAAAAGGTCTTTTTTTCTGAGTTTGCAAATACCAGCTTTGAAATACCCAAACTCAAATTAAGCTGAAGAGTTCTTTTTTTCTATCAAAAAATACCAGATCAAGGCTTAACTATTAGTTCCAATGTGAGTTATCTAGGATAAATCACAGGTATGTTTGCAATCTTTACAAAATAAATATTCCTACAGAAATACCTAATTCAGTTTTTGCTCCATATTTCTTAAACTCTCCTTAATTTTAAGTACCAGCTATTAGTGCAATAAAAAATGTCCTCTGTCCTCTGATAAAACCATGGTCTTTCTGGAAGTGTAAGTATTTAGCCTTCATGCTTTGTATATGTACTTCAATTGCTAATGTTAAGATGTCACACAGGGTGCTTGTAGACTCATATTTCTATAAGGAAGGAGACAACTTTATGTGCAGCTTCTTTTATACTGCTAGTACTAAATCTTGTACTTTTCACTACATAATACATCTCTCAGTTGAATGTCTATTGCTTTTCCTGTTCCCAGGCAAACTTTAGCCTATCACATTTTATTTTTCATGGCCACTGTATATACATAATATGGTAGGATATTAAGAAGAGGAAACATAGCTTTAATTAAAAGTAATGGGAATAAATGATCTACATATAAACACATTAGAAGTCAGCCCTAAATTCACTGATAACTTCCAGCATCCAGCCTCCTTCCCACAAAACCTGAGAACCAAGAGTTATGAGAAACTCCGAAGTCTATGAAATGAGAAAAGTCCTGTAATAGCTTTGGTGCAGAAGAAGGTAAAGAAAAAGTACTTATGTCAATGGTGCCTAAACTCCAAGGGAGAAATGTGACCACAGAGGCAGACAGTTTTCCAGATGAAGTGTAGGAGGGGTGTAGCTCACCCCTGGAAACTCTGGAACTCTGGAAAATATTCACCTAGCAAAAGAAATGCCAGATCTGAAGACTGCCACCATTTTCTTGTGAGTTGACAAGTTTATCAATATAATAGGGACTGGAAGGATTAAAAGAGAGAAGCAGAGATCAGAACATTTTGCATCCAGGCTAAGTACAACTGAAACAAAACATTGGAACAGGAAGCTACACACTGAAAAAACGGGTGGTATTGCAACATACAAATAGTCTGGTTGCTCAGGAGATTAGAGGGAATAACCCCAAGAGCGGCTTCCTATAGAATTAACAAACTATGTAATGGGGATTTATTAAAAATAGAATGGTCACATGGCTTGTTCTGCTCCTCTTATAATGTCAAAAGATTGTAAGTTGTTGATGTTTTCCCATTGTATCAGCAATATAAGGGATTTTGTTCATTAAGTAAGAGGGTGATAAATAGGAGATACCTATTTTGAGGATTTAACAAAGTTAAAAGCTCTGCAAATCCAATAAAATAAAGCACAAATAAGAAGAATGTGAACACAGAATAAGCATAGAAATGCAGTCAGGAGGAGCACTATGTGCAATAGTACGTTGTCCTGGCTATACCTAGAAGATCTGATGTAGATGGAAAGGAAAACGAGTAGAAGTCAAAAATTGAGCATTATAATTTGAACAGGTTATCAGGACAACCATTCGAGAGAAAACATGAAGATTTCAGATTTTTTTTTTTTTAACTTAATCTTCTTGGCATCACAAACAAACCTACTTCAAACTTTCCCTCTCACACACAGAGTCCTCCATAGGCATTCCCATGTCCTCATCCTTTCTGTCCCATACTGTCTGCACAGAGACTGGGAACTTGTGAATTCAAGAGACACATTGTGACAGGTCTCAGTCCCATGGCCTAGATCCACATGATTCACAATTACAGCTACAGACAATTGCAATGAAAAGGGAAAGTATATCCAAACGCCCTCTAAAAACGTACAGATGCAGTGTAGCAAGCACTTCTGCCGCGGGGAGGTGGAGCATGTTCACTGCATAGAGATCTTCAGAGAATTTATTTACTAAGCCCTTACACATGGCCACTCAGGATGTGCGAAATAAGAGGCTTATTTATTGGACAAATTGGAAAAAAGCACATCCCTAACTTAAGTACAACTCCTCTGCTAGTCTTAAGTTGATCGTCCAACAAGAAGCTTTAAGATTGGGGGTTTATTTTTTACTTTGGGGAAAACAACATATTTTTCATTAATGTACTAGCTTAACTTCTGGTGCTAAAATTTTCAAACATTGGTCAAAGGCAGATACACAAGAATTTGGTGTGAACAGTGTAAGTCTGAATATCAGGGACAATGGACAATGAGGTCTTCTAGGAGGTGTTGGAAACCTTAGCTGTACAGAGTACTATTTGCAGTACTTAGAATTAAGATTAAAACTCATATGCAGACAGTTTGGTGGCTGTAACTGTGCAAATTCAGGTGTTTTCCTGGAGTCATGAATTAATTTTCAGTTGTTCATTTGTGTTTCCTCCTCTGCCATCAGGTTCTCGGCAAGCTTAGCCTTCAGCACCATTTTAGACTCCAGCTTTTGCTGTAAACCAATAGAGCTGGTGCCACGGGTTGTCTCTCTAGAGGAAATTAGAAATGAGCCCTGAACATGGGATATAAACTGAACATTGAACCCTGAACATAAAAACAAATGAAAGTTTTACTCACTTCATCAAACACTCTTGACTTTCCCACAGTACAAAGAGGCTGTGCTGGTAAAGGTTCTCTGCAAGAAGGCTGCTGCTCTGAGGAGCCTAAGATCCTCCTTAAGAGCACTCACACTCTTCCCAGAAGAACAAGCAGACTATGAACACTCCTCATTTTGCCTGTGATGGTATTTCTGAATTCCCCAGCCTCTGGTTCTTCCCACCCACCTGACCAACCGAGAAAAACAAGCTCTGCAGTGATACAGAAATGTCTCCGTTTCTATACATGTGACGCAAACGTCTCTCTCAGTTTCGCTGCCATCACCCTTCCTATTCCCCACCTTGCCATACAGAGTCTGGCTGCCTCTAAGGTCAGAAGTAAGACACTGCAGCCTTGAAAATATGGGGCAGGAAGGGGATTTTGCAGATGTTCCAGTACTTGGGCAATTTCTCCTTGGCAGCATTCACATCCTTTCTTCTGTTTGCTCTCTTGACTGTCCTACTAGGGATGTTTGCAAAACAGGGGGTTTGGAGTAAATATTGCAAAATACCTGCAGCCAGTGTATGTGTGAGGATCAGGTTTCATACGCAGAGACCTGAAAATTTTCGAAGTGACATTAATTGCTCAAGAAGTCTGAATCAAATAGTTACAATCAATCAGCCTTGGAAAGTAAATATTATGAAGCAAAATATAATAGAGGCACTGGAGACTAAATTTTGTGAAGAAAATAAATGGATATTTATTACCTTCAGAAGTTTTATGAAGGAACTCCAGATGCTGAATACCTCTGAAAGTCAAACCACTTCTCTCTGTGGAAAGATGGAGTTAGTTGCCTTCAATCAAAATTGTTCTAATTTGCCCCATAGAATTTCTCAGTCAAGAGATTGCTCAGGAGAAGCTAAAACCAAAATAAGTGTCAGCTGTTGGTAATTTTTCAGTCTAAGAAGAATTTGGCAAAGCAATGACATGGAAGGGATGAAGATTCATGAACAAATTATTTTTTTGATGAATCCTCCATTCTACTTCTATGGAATTCCAAATTATCTTTCTCCTGTTCACCTTTTCCATAACCTCACTGGGGATGAGCTTCATGTCTTGTGTCAGTGGAGGAGCCCCTGGAGCAAAGCTGCTTTGGTGGTTCTGAATAGGTAGCTCAGCCTGGCTGTGCAGGAACATGCTCCGTGGTACATACTGCCTTTTAGCAACTGTGAACTGCTCTTTAAGATGTGTCCCATCTGCTGCTGTCCGTCTGCGATCATGTTCCACTCTTAATCTCTTCTTAGACCTTTTGACTTTAAATCTTAATGTCATTGTAGCTTTAAAATGTTCTTTGAGATTATGTTTAGAGAACAATGAATTCACGAGAGACTTGATTTTAAAAGTACAGGCTGGACATAAACCTTACCTACTATGTAGTCGTATCATGGATACAGGAACTGTATCTAGCTTAAACCCAGGGAAGAAAGCCCCAGGATCAAAGCCAGACTTTGTAGACATATTTAATTATGTATTACTGGTAAAGCAATAAAAGCTTACAATATGGGCTCTATTCACAAAAAGGACATTGTTTTGTCATGTTCTTCTTGTAAATTCCTTATGCATGACTCAAAGTGTCATTTTACATGAGATTCATAAAGACAAATGTCAGTTCTGCATGGGTGTACCAATGTGTTACAGAGTTTAATCAAAAGCAAATGTGTATGTTGAAATCGTATGTGTCATTAAGAGCATTTTTGCCCATAAATTGGAACTCCTATTATGGTCAACAGACTGAGCTCCTATGCAATAAAGCTGCACTAGGCCTTCTGCATTTCCTGAAAAAGTATACCAAATCATTTCAAAATGCAGTTATTAAACACAATGTTCTCTAAGGGAACTATTATCTCAGCAAAGTACTTTGGGAAGAGTCTCCATACTTTGCATTCATACTTCCATTTCAAGTACTGTCAGAGACAAAGTCTTGAACGACATATGGCACTAGAGACCATCCCAAAAGAGTTCAGGTTCAGTCTTTACAAGAAAAATAAAGTTAAAGTAGCTGGTGGGTCAGAAACTTCTGCTGAAAGAATTAGGAAGTATGTTACCAGGGAAAGAGTTGAAGGCCAGCAAAACGAGGATAGATAGACGTTGGAGTGTTGTGAAGTAGAACACTGACAACATGCTGAATAGTAATTTTCGTAGCTATCACAGCAAGGCAGCAATGCATCACAACTGTGTTGGAAAAAATAATAGAAAGCTTGCTTTTAAATGGTGCCTCATCGCAGTAGTAAATGCAAATAAACCAGAATCTTTAAAAATATTAATTACAGTAACACTAATGGTCAAAGATGAACTTACAGGAAATAGAGATGCTGCAATAATTCGTCATGTGGCATATTTAATCTCCCAGCCTATTGTGCCTTATAACCATACAACACCTAACTTCAGTTAGCAAATAAACTCCCATAAACCAGAATTTGCTTTTAAAGGCATAAGAGTGAGTAAATAATAATCAGGTGAATATTACCAGGAAGAAATCAGCACCTGAAAGGCAAAAGGACCCAGGACTTGTCTAGACTTCTAATGGATAGTTAGAAAATCTAAAAATATCACACAGACAGCCAGGAAGCAAACTAACATACATTCAGAAAGAAAAGGCAAGCACACATCACTGCTGTTCTGTAAAATACTTTTTTGAACCTGCGTTCCACATGTATCACTGGCATGTGTTGACTCTGCAAATGAAACCAAGAGAAGTCCATCTGCCGTGAAAGAGATACCTAGGAAAAATCAACTAGTTTTAAAAGGTTATTAATACTAATGAACTGCATTTGATTCTTGGAAAGCAAAAAGCATTCAGAACTAGATTCTTATTTCTGATATACATCTTGGCTGATTCCACTATGAAATCTTTTATTGCAAAACTGAGCAAAAGTCAGATTCTTGGTTTCTACTTGCTATTTTTGTTCATCTGTCTTTCGATTGCTCAGGGGAATTTGAAACTGAAATTCTCTTCCCCACCAGCTTTCCCACACACAGGCATGTTCTGCTGGGGTGAAATATTTGTCCCACAAGGAAAATACCATAGAGCTCATACTCCCTTTACATGCCACCACCTTCCTTTCCCCGCCATGCCATCTCCCTCTTCTTCTACCACATGCATTTCCCCAGACTGGTGGGGTGCTTGGCGGGAACTGTAAGGACAGGAAAATATTTTAATCAGCGATAGTGATCTTTTTCCATCTGTACAGAGAAAGATCCAAGTTCAGAAGGCTTTTCTCCATTCATGGAGCTGAAGATGTGACCTTGGTCAATAAAAGTCATTCCTTACTGCCAATGAAGGGGTGAACTGATCCCTGCATATACCCACTGAGGACTGTTTCTTTCTTCGTGTACAGCTGTTACCAGTGGTGAGTTTTCTTTTACAACTTTGGTTCTCAACACTGGTTAACCGGAGTTCAAGCTTTCTATGGGCCAAAGCCAGAGAGAAACCAGGACATGGTGCTGCAAAGGTACAAGGCAGCATCCAGGGAGAGCTTGTGCTGGGGGCCAGCTGAGTGAGGCTTTCATATAGACCAGAAGATTGGACAGGTCTGAAAAATGCATCTGCCCTGACTTAAAGCCCTTTACCTATGTAGGATAGTTTTGATGTGACTGGGAGTTGTTCCCATTCAAAGTGTAAAGCACCCATTCTGAAAGAAAAGTTATTGCTTGTTTTAGATGTCACTGGCACCGGCTCTGATTTGTTGGACCTTTTCTATGTAGTGTAGGGATAGATATTCTTGCATCTGCACAGAGCAGTGTTTTCTTTACCTTTTTGTTTAGAAAAATTTTGCATGCAAATCACATTAGGGATTTTTTTAGTCTTTTTCTTTTCTTTTTCCCTCTAACATAAGTTAGAATTCTGTTCAGGTATATGTAAATTATCCCACAGAAAACTAAATATAGCAACGACCGAGAGAGATTAGATGAGATTCTGTGATGTTTTTGTGAGCTGCAATTAGACAGCCAGCAGCTTCACTTGTAAATACCAGACTTTAAAGGATAAAAGGGCAGTGAATGCTTCTTTCAGTAGAGCGCCTTGGGGAAAAAAAATACACATTGTTTGCCAATTGTACTTGAAAATAATTTCAGATGGCTTATTCCAATTTCATCGTATTTTTTACCAGTGCATGAATGCAAATTTTTAGGAAATGCTAAGAGGTTTGGTTTTTTTCTCTTGAGTTAGAAAGAATTATCAAAATAGTAGGATTCTCCTTGGAGTCAAATTTCCTCCTTTAGCGAGGGACTCACCTAGGACTGTGCCTTGCTTACGCCTGTTAAAGCTTTATTTTGATGCTTTGAGTTGTGCTTATCCCTTGAGCTAGCATTCTGCAAAGGAGTATATGTAACTGAGATTCCTATTGACCTCATTAGGCTTTAGCTTAGGTACTCGACGAGAGGTGCACCAGCTCTGTCATGGCTTACTTCTGCTGATACAACACCGCAGTGCTCTCTTGAGGGTCCTGGGTGGTTCAGTCACTTGCTACAGAGAGAGCTTACAGTGGAGGGGGAAAGTTCTCCCAAACAGGTGAGATAAATAAAATTAGTAAATCCTAATGTTCAGTCATAGGGAGAGAAATAAAATTAACAAATATTCATGTTCAATCGTAGTTTTGCCTTGCTACATTTTCTTGTTTTCTGGGTAGTTAAGGGAAACAGATCATGTCATGAACAAACGAAACCACCAACAAGATTTCACACAAAATGTTGAACATTTTCTTAGCAGTACACGTGCCTTGTCCCCTACTTTTTTCTGTTAGGATTATTTGGCAGAAAACAGGTTTAAGATGTTTAATGGGAGAAAGTACAGCCCCCTTGGGATTCAGAAGTTGTTTCTGGTTTTGCTGTGAAATCTCTGTCTTTGGCTAGTCACTCAGGGCATGTCACTGTTTTTTCCATTTTTCAGATTAAGGATAATGCAATTTATCTATTTTACAGCATCACTGTGAGAATTTCTAATTTTCCAGAATTAGTTTTACATCATTGGCTGAAGAGTTGTATAAGAGGAATAGATTGTGATCCAAACAAAAGTCTGCATTTTCTGCTTATTTCACTGAAATTAGTCTATTTAGGGGGCTGTCCTGGTTTCAGCTGGGATGTAGTTAACTGTCTTCCTAGTAGCTGGTACAGTGCTATGTTTTGAGTTCAGTATGTGAAGAATGTTGATAACACTGATGTTTTCAGTTGTTGCTCAGTAGTGTTTAGACTAGAGTCAAGGATTTTTCAGCTTCTCATGCCCAGCCAGGACACCTGACCCAAACTGGCCAACAGTGTATTCCACACCATGTGACGTCCCATCTAGTTTAGGAACTGGGAAGGGGGGGGCAGGGAATCGCCGCTCGGGGACTGGCTGGGTGTCGGTCGGCGGGTGGAGAACAATTGCCCTGCGCATCATTTGTACATTCCAATCCTTTTATTACTACTGTTGTCATTTTATTAGTGTTATCATTATCATTATTAGTTTCTTCTTTTCTGTTCTATTAAACCATTCTTATCTCAACCCACGAGTTTTACTTCTTTTCCCGATTTTCTCCCCCATCCCACTGGATGGGGGGGGAGTGAGTGAGCAGCTGCGTGGTGCTTAGTTGCTGGCTGGGGTTAAACCACGACAGGGGCTTCAGAAGAGTGATACTGTAATTAAAATGTAATAAATAATGCATTCATGAAGAAATCAAGACATCGTGTTTTTATACAAATATTTTGATAATAAATATAATAAAAGAAAAAATACTCCTGAATTACATTATATACACAGAGAATTATTTGCATATGTGAGGAAGAGCTACTGACTTTTTAAAAAGCAAAAGGAAGGATGATTCTCATACCCAGCTTCACAGGATAACTGAGTTCTTAATTTCCCTGTAACGTTTTGTATTCTTTAAGGATTCTGCTTAGATTTGACTTTCCTGTTCTGCATGGTTATTCTTTTGTGCTGTAGGTGCATTATATGAAGGACAAGGTGTCTTCAAAATGGTGAATACTCTGAATTACCCTTCTGACAGAAGCAGTAATCTCCCCAAAACCTGGAATTGTTCAAAACCTCACAGACAGCCCAGGCAGTCTTTTAGCAACACAACTGGTGCTTTGCTTTTCAACCAGGGAGTCATGAACTCATGTCAGGGCACCTCAGGCACCTTCTGTTTCCATACTGCTGAACAGGAAAAGGTCTTCAGGGGCTACTAATGGAAAAGTGGGGGTTGATGCAGAAATCCTGAGAATTACTAGTTCATATTAAGGTAAAAGCATTCTAACAAGCAAAATTCAAAATATCAGGCTGTATCCTTAAAGTTTTTCAAGACTGTGCCAAGGCAAAGGGTGGTGGCCTGTGGTCTTGCTTCAGCCAGCAAGGCAGTTTGATTTGGCCTCTAGAAGTACCAGCTAACGAAGAGGCCAGCTTGTCTTTGAGGGGTGAGGGGGCAGAGACAAAAAAGTTACGTGGTCCCTTTCACTGCAGTATTGCTGTCTCCTTCCCCAGGTTCTTTTTTGAATAACAGTGGCTGCTGAAAAGGTGGAAATTGGCCACCCTTTTAATGATGGGTTTTATTTTTATATAAACATTGGGAAATGCAAATTCTAGTCTGAATGTTGGATTATCATTTGGACTTAATTTGACCTTTTTAACAACCAGATTTTATAGAGATGAAATTACGGAATGACAGCAAGACATACACATACAATAGTGGAGGCACTAGAGGTATCCTATCAAAGGGTAACAAAACAAAACAGTTGTGTCCTTGTGACAATATGAATTCTGATGCTGAAACAGGGTCAGTCTAAGCTTTACATAATAAGAGAATGACAAAACCAAACAATAACATTCCAGATGATAGACCATGCAATACCTAGGTGAAAATAAATGCAAAATAGTTTCATTTTTATAAAAGGTCCTATACTACTAGACATATAAAATATTACTTATTAAGACATCTTTCAAAAAAAAGAAAAGAAAAAATTGCAAATGAAGGGTCTTGCAGCAACTATAAACCAAATCATTTTGCACCATCTACTAGCCTGAAGCCAAATGTATGTGACACTCCTCAATGAGGATAGAGTACCATTTCAATTCACACAAAATACCTTTCATTAACCCATTTTTCAGTTATACCTGATGTATCTACATCTAAGGCTACAAAGAACATCCTGTTGGAAAATGATGCATTTGTAACACTGCAGAGCACCTGCACACCATCCCCCAGGCAGGTTGCACCTTTTTGTAAAGCCTTATCATGTCGAGCACTGGAGGCTTTGTGGTGCTCTGTTCAACACTGCTCTCTTTAAAACCAGCTCTGACTGAACCATTCTCTTCTGCTTGCCCCAGGACTGAGGATATGCCCATTGGAAACCCAAAGAACACAATGTTTGCAAGAGTGACCAAGCTATGCAGCACCAGCAAGAAACACACTGGAGTTTTATAACACAGTTATAATGGCTTCCCTGCATATCTCTTTTGGGCATCATGAATTTCTCTCATTTGCTGCACAGGTAATTCCATGAAATCTCAGCTGGGGTACTCAGTATCACCCAAACAGTAGATGGAAGAAGTTTATAATACACAAAAGAGGCAGGCAGGGGAGTGATTATAAATGTATACTAGCAGTGTGAGAACCTGGTGGAAGAAACCGTAAACTTGTTTCCAACCTGCTTTAGTATTGGTTTAACAGTCAGGGGAAAAAAAGCTTTATTGTTTAATACAAAGTTTATATTAAACCTCTGTTGAAATAATAAAACTTTTTCTTCTGATGGTTAAAGCTATATGAAAGATGTCTGAGAAATGTTTTCATGCTCTTAGATTGGCCTCCCACCTGCCAGTGTCACAGATGACTTTACCTTCCGGCAAGATGTCTATTATTAGCACTCAGCTGAAAAATACCGACTGTAATGAAAAATGCATGCTAGAGTCCCACAATATACAATAGTTTGTACCACTGACAAAATACTTATTTTTCCATTAATTGCTTAAATATTGTTTTAGCCGTGTTGATTTTGAGACCATTTCTAACTTTGAACCTTGAGCTGGATGACTCAGCTGGCAGAATATCACAGTTTCTTGTTCAAGGAGGTGGAGGCTCACGCAGGGAGGAACATGCTATCCTGACAATAGCATAATATGACCCCTTAATTTCCTTAAGAAAAATGTTTCACTTAAATAAACAGAGAAAGTGTTTTCAATAAGAGAGCAAGAGAGGAAAGTCACAGCAGCTTTGAATAATCTCTAGAAGCATCTCCTCCTGCCTGCCCACCAGTAAGAGTCACAGATTATGCCTCCATTAGCAAGTAGGACAAACAAACAGTGCTAGGACCTGACAGCTGCATCCTACATATTTCAGGGGCTTCCTACTTCTGCTAGCTCTAGCTCAGTCCCATGGGCTGAATGCCCGTTTGTGGCTGGTGTGCAGGAAGATGCCATCCATGTTAGTTCATCTGAAATGAATCCATGTGTGCTGTGAGGTTAGCCTACCATGTGAAGCAAAGCAGAAAAAGGTAGACAACCAGAATTTTCTCTGCAGAAGCATACTAAACTACAGCTCTATGGTAGACACACTCACGGTAATTAATCAAATTAATTTTCTCCTCCATCAAATG
>NW_010972437.1:10336782-10349865 GCF_000737465.1 Haliaeetus leucocephalus | reverse complement strand
TCCATGTGTGCTGTGAGGTTATCCTACCATGTGAAGCAAAGCAGAAAAAGGTAGACAACCAGAATTTTCTCTGCAGAAGCATACTAAACTACAGCTCTATGGTAGACACACTCACGCTAATTAATCAAATTAATTTTCTCCTCCATCAAATGGATCTCAACATATGTCCACTACCTCATATACAAACCTGGGCTTTAAATGACTGTCAGGCTGTAGCCCTCTGACCACCCAACTGAGCTTCTTCACCTCCATGAGTGGCTCTGGTCAGGCACCCAACCTACGGCTCAGAGAAAGCGTGGAGCCAGCTTATGTCCCAAACCCTTCTTTATCCACTCACAACCTCAAGTCACATGTTTCATCTGAGACTTGGGTAATACTGAAGCATTTCTTTCCGTATTGACATACTGCTGCCTACTCTGTCTCAGATATAATGAGACAAAGCAGGGACTTGATTTCGGTTTTGTTCACAGCATCGATGAGATCAGCCCTAGAACAATCCAGTCCCAGTAGCCCTACTCTGAATCCACACTGAAATATGTGCTGAAAATACAGACCAAGGATGACCAAAAATTAATCAAAAACTAATAGGAATTCTATACCTTAGGAAACTGAATTAATCAATCCATCTAGTTTGTCAGACAAGATGCAGCTCGACTGCATTATTTAAAGTAGCTCCATGAGAAACAATAAAGACTACTGCAGAATACTTCACCCAACAGAGGAACACCAAGCAAGATCTGAAAGCACTGGCAATTTCAAGGATATGTCTAAAATGCAATCAAATGGAGGCACTCGAGCTAGCTTTAAACTCAGGAGGCTTGGATGTTGTTAGCAGCGTAGCCAGGGTAGCAGGGGGCTCAGTGTGGAGTAACATCAACTCCATGGTGTAATTACTTAGGTTTTTGGATGGATCATGTAATTCACACAGGGCACTGAGCTGTTAAGAGCTACACCCCTAGTTTGTTTAAAGGTCATTAGAGTGCGACTGTATGAGCTGCAGACTGGGCAGCGCAGATACTGTTACATGCCTCGACCCAAAGGAGGGTGAGGAGTGGGAGGATGCTGTTTGTTTTTGCATTCATGCCATGTAGCTCTAATGAGTGACTCTGTCCAGCGAGAGATACATTGCAACATGTTGTCTCAGGGCCAGATATAATGAGACTGTAAAGTGCTATAATCGAGGGTTTGCTAATAGGCCTGGGTTATTTTGTCCCTGACAGACCTTTTTGTAGGTCAAGTGCTGAAACTGTTGACAAGTCAAGTATAGATCAAAATATTTTTTCTATAATGAATGCCTAGGGCCAGGATATTACCTCAGCTGACTGCAATAGTCACCTGCTTTTCTGGTGAATCCTTGTTTCCTTTTTTCTTTACACATAGAAGGGCAGCTGTAATAGATTCAGAAAAAAAACAAAGTTTTATTCATCTTGTTAGTGTGACCAATGAGGGTCTTAATATGTTACAAGGGGTGAAAGAAAAGGAATGGAGTTCAAGCCCAAACGCAGTATGCTATCCAAGCAAAAGCAAAGTACAAAGTGCCTTGTGTAGTTCATTTCTTGCACAGATTCCTTCAGCGCTGCAGTTGCCATTACCCCAGGTGCTTCATCTAATGTCCCTGTCAAGCAGTGGGTCATATCAGTCATAAAACTTAATCTCTAGCATCTCAAAAATTGAGCTTGCTGACAACATGCTTGGTTTTGATCCCAGGTCTGAGGTGGAGGCGGTGGGACATCCAGCAGAGCAACAAGCAAAATGTCATCCACCTTAATGCTGCACAAGGATCCCGTAGCAAATCCCACCCGCATTACTTCTTCAATGTACGGCCACGCTTCCTCACTTCATTCTTCTGCAATATCATCTCTGCCTAGTTTTGAAAGTCGCTGTTCTCAGGTAGCTGGTGAACATTTATCAAACCAAACTCAAGTAACAAATTAATTTTTTATCCGTTCTTGCTTTAATTGATCAGCATTTTCAACTTGTGGCAGAAGGCTCTTTTTCCGATGGGTTCAGTAATGGAACAGAAATTTTTACGGGAGCTCTTTCACTAGCAGGGTCTAGTCCCTGCCTTCCAGACTGAAAAATGCAAAAAGGAGATAACTTATAGAGGGTCTTTTAGAAAAGACAAATGATGTCCCAAATCCTTGGGGAAACCTCCTCAAAATGTGCGATAACTTTATGTGAGACCAGAATGACTACACAAATGTTGTGATGTTTCTCAAAGACAGAGGGAAAATTCTTGAAACATTTTAGTACCCAAACTAGATCACTATCAGTAACCAGTTTCATGCATTTAGCACTCAGATTAAATATAAGGATCATAACATGGAAAAGCTTCCTGCTAAGATTTGCACACTGCTTTGCAAGAGAAAAAGAATGTTTTATTCTTCAATAGTTTGACAACAGGCTAATAGTTTAGCTGACCAGAAGAGTATTCATATGCTTTATTCCTTATAGGACAGGAAGGGTTTTTATCTGGAAAACTGCTAGTAGCAGCCCAAGGTAAGCCTCATAGGACATTGTCCAGAGGTCTGTCAGGAGAAAGCTACTAGAAGATGATATAGACAATAGGGAGATAGAGACAGACGGAGATGGAGATAAACTTTCCCAAAAAACTGGCTCCCAAAAAGTCATGATCTGACCAAAAATGAGCTGTGGGACCTATATGTGTAATCACCTATTCAAGCAGGACATCCAACATTCAAGGACTCACAAAAGATCTATGAAAACTTAAATGGAATTTTTCCTTTACAAACTAACTACACAGAGCTATCTGCATAGCAATACATTTTTCTTCACAAATGTAAATAATAGTTTGTAAATTAATATGTGAATTGAGATTAAGTTAATGAAAGCTAAATGCAATTTTAGCTAAAAACTATATTTTAGTTAAACAAATGTTTAGTTTCAGAACATGACACAGAAAGTGCTTTTACAGAATTTAAGAAGGCACTGTGACATGTTGTAGCTTTTGGCATGCCACCCACCAGAATAAAAATCATCACACTCCAGTTTTATCATCTGAATTGTGCCGTCTAAGTTGTAACATGCACAGACAAAAAGTTGTGAATTCCAGCTTTTTAATAGGAAGCATGTCATATATGTTAATCTCAGGTGGGGTTTGGATATGGCCTTTGCACAGCAACTGAGTTTCTTTAAAGGGAAGCACTACATACTACGGAGTCATGCTCCTGGGCTCCTGGAGAATAGACAAGAGTTAAATACTAGATAAAAACCTGAGGAAGAGAAATAGATATGACAAAGTGCTGTTACCCTTGGAGCAAGATGTATCAATACATACAGGTCAAGTAGATACTAGATCTCGACTACATTATTTGTGATTGCAACAATCATAAATAGGATAGGAGAAATGGTGAAATATATATATCTGTCTTTCTGATGCGGCATAAAACTGACATCTTGCCCATTTCTTGACATTAAAGATTCTGCTGCTAAGTCTGTGTTGGGGTTGTTTTTTTTTTCAGAGAAAAAGGGCTATTTTTCATGGAGCAAAATGGTAAATTTCATGAAGTAACACTGTATTTTATAAACAGATATTTCAAGAGACATTGTCAACCAAATAATGCTTTATAAGGTGCTAGAAATAATTCAGTGCATGTCTGAAAAACAACTTTTATTCACTTTTAGCTTACTAAAATGTTACTATTCTCTCTATGAAGTTGAGTGGCTGCAAATGTGTGTCAGGAATCCTTTGTCCTACTTTTTCCTTCTCATTCACATTTCTGACTGGATTAGTCCCCTTCCAGTGGTTTAGGACTCTGCCATGAGAAACAGACCACAAAGATCAGCAGGGACAGGATGGACAATAAAAAATAGGACCCTCTTTCCTTGAAAAAAATTATTTTGTTTTCTCTCGAAGACATCAAATCCCTTCAAACCAAACCATCTCCTCCATTCTCACCCTTTCTCTTAAACTTACCTCATACAAATTCCTAAGGTATCTGTATTTCCATACATATGTTTAGATAATGGGTCATAGGCAACTCTGTAAAGATAACATAATTAAGCACACAGATGTATAATCGGAGCAGATACTAAAATACAAGACCCCGTTCACTTGCCCACTTTGCTTTGTCTGAAGCTGATAATTAACTGACTGGTAATATTCTCCTCTCTCGAGCACTTTCCGTACATGTCTAGGAAGTGTCAAACTGGCAGAAATGTGAATTTCACATTTTTGACAGAATGTTTTTTACCTGACCAACTCATGAGAGTAATGAAAGTGTTACAGTCTTTCCGATGGCAGTTGCCCAAACCCCGAGAGTTGGAATGACAGCTCTGATGCATACCAGTTTCTCTTTTCCAGATCTTAAATCTGAATGGATAAAATGATCTCTGGGTTATGTTTGAAATAGTTGTGTGGTGTGGCTGGGGACTGATCAACACTGAAGTGTAGCCAAAAGTAAATCTGGAAGACACTGAAGCTAATGCAATGTGCCTGTTGATCTGTGTGAAGACTATGCCACAGAATTCAGTTAGGCCCTTGACCATATTTCCTTCTCATATACAGCTGAGCTTTGGGCCCTTTATGCTTCCCTCTGAAAATGACTTGTTTCTTCCCAAATGATAATCACACTTTCTTCTGGAGTTTACATTTCCCTGGTTTGGCCAGGAAAACAAACCTCATGGAACATAAAAAGCAACCCCTCTGACCAAAACCCAGAGAAACCAATCTACTATGCATTCACAGTATCCCAACATTGGACAAAGAGGTGGACGAAGAAAAAGCCATCAGAGATGGGATTTCTCTAGGTCATGCAAGAGCTGAGTGCCTCAGCATGCCTTTTGGTACAATGTGAATTGTGGCAGCCTGTATCTTCCTTGAACACCTTATCAGAACCGCAAACATGTCACTACACATCTACAAACAGGTCTCCCCAAGTTGAATAGTTTGTGTCATGAGCTGTGCAGACTTCATTTTGTATAATATCCCTCACATCCCTTTTAAATCTGTTGCTTGTTAGGACTTGCTTCTGCCAGGTTCCTAATGAAAAGCCCGTAGTGACAATGAGGAAGCCTACAGCAAACTGAAACGATAGCCCATGCTTTGCTTATTTGTTTGTGTTAACAAAAACACCCAGGTCTCTCAAAATTATAAATTCTGTATCTAACAAGTCTCTGAAAAATCTATGCTGCTTCCAGTCTTCCCTTCTTTCCCCTGACCTGGGTGGCTCATCCACAGGTCATATATACTCTTTAAGCACAGCCAGATTTCTGGTAAGTGGCTAAAAGTGACTAGCAAAAAAAGCAACTTGACTTTTTTTTTTTTTTTCAAACAAACCATTAAATCATATAAACCAGTTGCAGCTATGTAGGTCTGATCCAAACCCCAGAGATCTCACTGAGTTTTAGGTCAGGGCCACAGCGACTATTTGGGACAGTTGAAAGGTCTAAGTTCTGCCCATCAGTGGGAAGAGTGACCATCTGCAACTGTGCTGGGGGAAGGGGATGAGCAAAACCTAACATGAACAGAAAGGGTCAGAGTTGGTGGAAACATCGAGAGAGGGGTCTGTGTCCTTTACAGCAGACACAGTTCTTGATCTGACAATTGAACTTGGATGTTCTTCTCCTGTTAGTAACTAGCAAAATGTATGCCCTGATGGCAGTATGTACGCCACTCTGCTTGCTACCCTAACAGGTACACCCAGCATGGTTCCAGGTACTGACGGATCATGGTGGGAGGTCTCCAGGGAAAGGATTGATCATTTACTGATTCTTTAATCCAGGAAAGTGGATGCAAGGAGCTGTTTCGAAAGAAAGTTATGATTGAAAAGTCAAGCATTTGGAACTTGGGAACTGGCAGTTTTAGGGTGATTTATGCAGCCTTATCTCGCCTTGCTCCGCCAGCTGTGATTGCACTATGATGCGGTCATGGAGGATAAAATCCTAATCTCTGTTGCTGCATGAATAGCTGAACTAATCCAGGGCAGATAGGAGTTCCTCTGAAAGTGACTGTGGGCTGTATAGCGATAGTCTGATATGGGTAAAACCCCAGCCGTTTGCTGGAGAAGTTAAACAATGCTGGAAATGCTCTGTGAAGCAAGGGAGAGAATGGTCTCATAGGTGAATGCTGCCTTGACTAATATAATTCAACCTCTGCCTTGCTACAGAACCTCCATACAATGCTAAGCACAACACTTAAATCCAGCTTTTCATAATTGGTTACAAACTGTTTTTTCCATGTCAAGGATTTCAAATCACATTCAATATTTTGTTTTGTAAAGCAATGAGCAAATAACATTGCTAACTACGCCAAAATTTTTGGCTCGGTATCCTCCATGGGACGTACAAAATGAATGCAGATTTCATGCGTCTCTGATCTTTGGGATCCCAGTTATAATGGGGTTAAATCCACAGTTTATAGAGTCATTCTCAGAGTTGATTTGTTAATGTTTGTGAGGTACACAGCAATGGAAGTGAGGAGAACTGTAGAGAGTCTGGTCAGAAAATTACCAAATCTGTATTTAACCCAGAGTTGGAATCTTCCAAGAGAAATGTTGCCGAGAGCCCTACTTGGGCAAGATAAATGCACAGGCATAATTAGCTGATCAGCGAGTGAACACCAGCTCCTCTGTGCCTGGGTGAGACAGGCCTACAGCAAATGTAGTCAGTTTGTAATGCAAACCTCAGTTTTGGTGTTCCCTAACTTTCTGCATTTTTTGCGACCTTCTCCTTTCAATGTAGCACACTACAGCTTAAAAAAATTGCCAGCTTTCATTGCCTGGTCACTGCTTCAGTTTTGCTGATGTGGCACCAAGATATTTTTTCAGCCTTTACTCAATAAAGGAAACACGATCAGAAATGTCTGTCAAATATTTAAAAATCCCAGCAAAAAGTCTCCTAAAGAGCATTTCAGAATGGTTTTTAAAATGCTCTAAAAGTCTGAAGTACCGAAGTAGTTAAAATCCTTGTCAGAAAATTAAGAAGATTGCCTGAAGGACTATGCTTTGGATCTCTGATAGCAGAAGAAATGAATTCCAGACTGCTTCTCCACCTGTGTTAGTATTTTGTATGGAAAAATAAACTGCTTGCAAAAATGTATAGGGAAGCAGGAAATCTGGAGTCTAAAATATGGCAACATACACAAACCCTTGCTTTATAATTGTGCGCACTGTAGACCATCTGTCTAGCAGTTAAATACACTCCCATTTAAATGAGTAAGTACATTTAATGGACGAAGTATTAAGATCACTGAGGGGTGAAGTTTTATATTTGCAGTGTGCAAATGCCAGAGTGGAACCACTTGTACATTCTCAATACTACACACCTTTAAAATAACTAAGAAAAATGACTACTTACCTGCTGCATACCAAAAACTGGCTCCTTTTAAGCAAATCATTACAAACTGGAATAGATTGAATTGAAAGCCTGATGGTCTCATGGCCTCCATTCCAGAAGTATAAATCAGGCTGCAGCTCAGCTACTGCTGTTGTGAACTCTTTAAATACACAGAAAGTGAAAAATACGGGGAGGAATGGTTTAATGACTTCACTTGGAGTGTTCATTGTCATTTCAATCATCTTTTAAATAAGACAGGGCTGGAGAGATCTTTCCTAAACACCTTAACTAATAAGTTGTCAGTGTTTAAACAACAATTACTGTACAAAAATGGAAATTAGCTGATATGATCAAGCCATATGGCTAATATAATTGATTTGTTCAGATTTTTAAAAATTACGGAAAACAAAGCCAGAACAGCATCATAATATAATTTACAAATTTAACTAGAGGTGATATGTTCTATTTAGTTCGACAACAAATAACATCTTCCTGATGTTTTAAATCAAGTATAACGAGGGAAGGACCGCGTTGGGTCCTAAATAGACCTGACCCGGGAAAAGAGGTTTCCGAAAGACTCGGGGCAGCAAAGTCACCGGCTGTCGACCAGAGGGCGTGTTGGTAACGGGGGCTGGGGAGACACCCGGGTTTGGAGGAGCGGGCTGGGTGCCCCCCGCGGGCCGCAGCAGGGCCGGGGCCGGGGCCGGGCCCCGCGCGTCCCCTCGGGTGACAGCTCGGCTCTCCGAAAGCAGGCGACCCCCGAGCGGGGGGAGGCTGTGCTCCCGGAGCGGTACCCAAAAGGCTCGGGGTCGGGCTTCTGAGCCCTTTTTCAATTGCTCCCGAAACTTAGATTCGATCCGTGATTTTTAAGACTCGCTCACTGCCAAAGCGAGCCGATGTTTCCCCTTCTGGCTGACTCGCACTCAGCAAAACGGACGGAAGCCACAATAAA
Organism: Haliaeetus leucocephalus; assembly: GCF_000737465.1. Taxonomy (NCBI): domain Eukaryota; kingdom Metazoa; phylum Chordata; class Aves; order Accipitriformes; family Accipitridae; genus Haliaeetus; species Haliaeetus leucocephalus. The sequence goes on along the minus strand of NW_010972437.1, from coordinate 10,341,617 downwards.
TCTGCACCGGCAAACGTATTTGTTCGTGTTTCTCTACTCTGAAGTTTTTCAGAGCCTTCCTTAGTTGCCTTGAGGAGGCGTTTTGTCCTCTGTCTGATAACTGCTGCGTGGAGGTTTCTCGATACGGGCAGAGAACGGCAATTTTGAGCCTGGACTAGCAAAAGAGTGGAAGTTTGGCAAAGGGAAAGCTTCATTTTTTTTCTGACAAGTTCAGTAGGCTGCAAAAGCTGATGTGGAGAAGAAGGAGTCCTACCAGCTGGCCGGTGTGTGCACGGCGGGGGGGCTTTACCCCGCTCAGAAACACACCACGAGCACCCCAGAGATGCCTTTGCTCTATAGCAAATACCCCGAAACGATTTTACCCTTCGAATCAGGTTTCTTTGCTTGCTTGTTTTCTCGTACAAAACCGCTCTGGTCCTGATGACCACCTCACGCTGCAGGACAGAGAGTTCAGCCTCTGAATGCCAAGAGAAGTTGAAGTGAATTAGGTAAAAGCCTCATTTGCGTAGCCTGTAAACTATAGACGTGGCTTAACTGATCACTCCTCTGAAATTCGCTGCCATCGCTAATAAGTGAAAGTCTCATTAAGGTGCTCTGAACGGAGTTTTAATAATGTGTTAATAATGCCTGGCCATTGGTTAGAGAAGGAAGGCTTTGAACCAGCTGGTGCCTTTGGAAGAAACGCACCGTCTTATCCGCACCGGCGCGGGAAGCGCGGGCAGGGCAGGCAGGGCAGGCAGGGCGGGCAGGGCGGGCAGGGCAGGCAGGCTGCCTGCAGAGGGTCTGGGCAGGAGCCCGTCTCCAGCCCAGCCCGGGTCGCACGGGCCCGGGGGGTCTCACGGGACACGGGGAGGGGGGCAGCTGCCGAGCCTGGCACCCCGGGCCCACGGGCTGCGGCGCATCACGGGTGGGAAGGAAGCAAACGAATGATCCGCTTCAGGCAGGGGTGGACAGCGCTGCCTGCTTTACATCCCGGGAGGGCGGGGGGAGTAAAGGTAGATTTATTTATTTTAAAAAAAAAGAGGGCTTCAAACCAGAATCTGTCCCTCACATCATTTTCTAAAGAAAACAGCAAAGATGTGGTTGGGTTGTTTTCTCCCCTGTCACGAGGGTCCTCCCCGGTGGAAGCAAGACATGAGTGGGCGAGACCAGGGCCTCTTCTGCCGCCGCGGGTGTCCGAGGCCTGCCTTCAAGCGGCACCGCAAGCCCCTGGGACCGGAGGCCGGCGCTAATGACAGACAACCTGCGCGGGGATGATGGTGTTTAGCTGCAAAGATCATCCGTGATTAATGATTTATCAGGAACTTAGTTTCACTCGCTCGGACCCAACAGGCTGCACAAGGCCTTCAGAGATTGCTTTTCTAGTTGTAAAATTGACTTCCCTACCTCGTCTCTTTGGCTCGTTACCATTATCATCTGGGTTTAAATTTCTCTTCTTAAACAGTGTAATCTTTCTTCGGTTGTGCGCCCTGGAGTAAAAATCAGGGCATCATTTTCACATCAAAGAACTGTCAGCTCTCTGGTATGAATTGCTGCCCCTCGCACCCCCTCTAAAACACTACCCTTGACACCCGAGCACGCGGAGCACGGTAGAGATATATCGTTGTAATCACAGCCTTTATAATTGAGTTTTGTGCCGGAGAGCCGCAGCACAAGGGGCCTCCTCGGAGCGGGCCGGTGTGGATCAGCCCGGGGGCCGGCTCGCCGCCCGCACTAGCCCGAGCCGGGCACGGACCACCATGTCCCCGGAACCTCCCAGGCTGCCGGTCCCCCGTGCTCCCACCCGGGAAGGGCGATGCCGTCGACAAGCGCCCGGCGAGCCCGAAGAGCTGTGCGGGACTGCTCCGTGCCCGATGCGGGGAGAGCCCGCTCCCAGCCGGGGCGGGCGCGGGCCACCGCTCCCGGCCGTCACCGCCTCCTCGGGGCTCTCCGCGGCCTCCTTCGCCGCCGACCTGCCTCTCCCCTGCGCTCTTCCCCGGAGCGCTGTGCTCGGCCCTGCTCCGGGCGTGCTTCCCGGGGGGGTCCCCAGCAGGTGCGGGGCCCACCGAGGCCCCGAGGCCGAGCCGCTGCTCCCCCCGGGCGCTGCCGGGGTCCGTCTCACCGGTCCCTCCGCTCGCACCGAGGCTTTGCAAAGTTTCTGCCTGCCACGTCCGTCGTCCCCCCCCACACCCCCAACCCCGCCCGCCTTAGTTTCCTGAGCGTGGGGAGCCGGCGGGAGCCGCGGGGGCAGCCTGCACCGCTCCCCCCTCCCTGCCTGCCTGCTCGCTCCGCGTCCCTTCCCTGCCTCCCCCGTCTGCTCAGCGGGACAGCGGCAAAACTGCGAAGCCTGTCGCCCCCCTGACGGTCGTGGCCCAGGGCTAGTGGGGCCGGGGGGGGAGAGCGGGGCGTTCACCCGGGCTTCGGCGTCTCCCCTCCCGGAGCCGCAGGGCTCGGTTTGGTCAGCGGGAGCGGCGGAGCCGGTGCCAGAGGAGAAAGGGAGAGCTGGGAAGGGAGCAATCCTGCCGGGAAAGGGGGCGAGGCAGCACATAAAGGGGAGCTGCAGCTTCCTGCCTCGTCTCGTAAGGAAATCAACCCAAATCATTAAAAATATATATATACTTTCTTGTCATGGAAAAGGAGGGTCGGTTCTGGTTTTGTCATTTGGTGGGGATTAATTAACACGGAATGGTTTCACCAGATGACGGAGCAGAAGCGGGAGGACCCTTCTCTAACCGCGCTCGGGGTCAGCGTTCAAGGCGGGGAGTCAGAAGCCGTGTCCGTCCCGCGTCCCCTTGCCCCGGGACCCCCCCCCAGGCTGGCACCCGCTCCCCAGAAGGTCTCCAGCCCCCTGCCAGGGCACGCCGGCACCGGGCCAGCCTCGCTCGGGGGATCTTTAAGGGTGAACCCTGCGTTCGCAATGTTGTTCCGCCGAGGCCTTGATGGCAGAGAGGCAGGCGGCGGAGAGGGCCGTACCGCCTGCGTTTGGAAACGCTTCCGACGAGCCTAAAAAGTCCCTGTGTGCCCGGGGAAGGCGGCTGCTCCCCAGCCTAATGGCTCCTTCGGGCGGGGAGCTGCTATTTCAAGTCCTCCTGAAGCGCTGGGTCGGTCATAATCGTCCTCCCACTGGTCTGTGCGCTCCTCTCCCCTTAGCAGGGACCTGTCGAAATCCACGCGTGCCCCCGATTTCTCCGCCGCTTCTGATGATGATTTTCTTGCTGATTACTAACTTCAACCCGTTAGAGGTAATGTTGGAAAACTGCGTTATTAGCCAGCCTTAAGGTAATTAGTACTTCCCCCTGCCACCGCGTCTATTGTACAACGCGGCGTGTAAAAGCCGAGTGTCAGCCCCGCGCATCTAATATTCCTCCTACAAAGACCAGTCACGGATAATGAGTCAAGAGCCCTAAACGGAGTCCAAGTAAAGGACACTTATCCGAAGTCTCTCTTTGAGGACAGTAATTAATTGCGTCCTCGGAAAACATTAAGTGCTCCCTCGAAGCGACTTGCTGGCTCTCTTGGAGAGAGCCGGGATTTGCTGGGGAATTCGCGGGAGCGTCTCCAGCCGAGTTTTGCCTATTGTTGTTAAAGCACGCACATATACACGCACAGACACACACACGCACACGCACCCCCCCGCACCACAGTGCAGCGGGTTCGCCTTTCTTTGGTAAACATTGTTTAAACAAACACCCTGCCTCGGCTGCTGCAGCCAGCGCTGCTCACAGCTTTAATAAAGGCACAGGGAAGACCAGAACCCACGTCCAAGACTGCCGCTTAATCCAATGAAGGCAATTTCCGAGGATAATTGCGAACATGTTTTAATGCATATGCATGAAAAAGGATTTTTTTCCGAGAGACCGACTTTACATGCTTATGTAATTGATTGAGGCGCTGACCCGCTATTCAAAATGTTATTTGAGAACCATCAGAATGCGTAAACTTGCAAATTGCCCAGCTTGTATCTGAATTAATACCTCATTCATCATCATTATGGGTTGATAAGTTAATTTAACCATTTCATTCTGCCTTAATGAGCTATAGTTAAATTAATGCCACATAATATATGAAAGTAACATTTAAATAGAAGCACTGGGCTGAGACAAACAGAGGCTGCTGCTATTTGGGCTGGAATAACGTGACATAAATCTTTTCTTCATTACAGGAGCCAGTCTGTTCTACCAGCAGTTATGAAGTATTTATTCATTCACTTTCTTTTCCGAAGTTGCTTTGCCAAATAGCATAGGTAAATTATGTGAGCTTGTAAATAATGCCTCGGGATGTCTTTATTGAAGTAAAACGGTGAAAAAATAATCTCTGTCTCTATCCCTATAAAGGCACCAGCCAGACAAGAAACGGCACGCCCCGGAGCGAGATCCCGGGCTGTTTCCCGTGGCTCCTGCCCGCAGGCTGTCCCCGCTCAGGGAAGGCGCGCTGGGACTTGGCGACAGCACTGCCAGACCCCGGGGTCCCCACGGGGCCGGCGGCCTTTCCCGCGCGGGGGGGGGGGGGGCTCTGAGATTTTTGAAGCGCTAAGTTGGGGGGGGTTGTCCCCTAGAGCGCGGGGACCGGGGGGCGACTCTCCGCTCCCCCCGCCCCTCGCTGCCCCTAAATCCCCTTGGCCGCAGATGAGGTGGGCCGGCCCCCCGCAGGGATGCCCCCGTCCCGGTCCTTGGGACGCGTAGCGGCCACGGGAGGAGGGAAAGCAGGTTCCCGCTTCGGGTGATATTCGGGAGGGTCTTGGCCTGGGGCAGCCCGATTTAAGTCTCGGGTCGCGTCCGTCGAACCCAGAAGTGGTGCGGGAGAGGACGGCCCAGGTGCCAGCGGACGAGCCAGCCCGGCACCATCCGGGGGGTGGG
>NW_010972437.1:10335899-10336587 GCF_000737465.1 Haliaeetus leucocephalus | reverse complement strand
GGGGCCGCGCCCGCGGGAGGCAGCCGGCGGCCCCCGCCCGGGGGGCTCCGGCCGGTGGATGTCCTCCCCGCCCCCCGCCTTGGCCCTGAAAGGATGGTGCCCGGAGGTTTCTTTAACCGGGGGAGTTGCGAGCTGGCTCCGTTTGTAAACGTTCTTCCATTTCCAGCCCGAATTGTTAAAAACAACCTACTGTCAACCTATAAACTCGTTGAGTGAAAAGACAGATTGTGCCAGGGAAATTTCCATTACAGCCTCCAGTATATTACATTTCCATTACATTCTTCAATAGATGCTTTTAAATACCGTAATACCGTTGGGATGGCCGGGTGATTAAAGGTGATAGGTAAAGAAGCGAGTAATTAAAAGGACACATGTAAGCGAGTCCGGGAAAAGGCGGCGACTTGTGACCCTTGCCGTGGCGGGGCGCGGGGCTCTCCGGCGGGACCCGCGCCGGAGCTCACGTTGTTATTTAACACTTTATCGCCGACAGCACGCAGCCAGCGCGGTGCGGCCCGTCCCGTCTGCCGGCCGTGCGGGCGCAGCCGCTTCTCCCGCAGCCCCCTTCGCGCTCTTGGCCCCCGCGCTCTCCTCCGCACCTGGGAGCGCGGCAGCGGCTCCTCGGAAGCGCCGGCGGAGGTTCCGCTCCCCCCCGCGCAGCCCAGCTCCGCGCCGGGCCCGGCCGCGGGGC
>NW_010972437.1:10332103-10334603 GCF_000737465.1 Haliaeetus leucocephalus | reverse complement strand
GCTGAGCGCGAACGGCGGGGGGAGAGGGCGGCCGAAGGAGCTGTGACAGTCCCGGCCGCCGCCGCGGCTTCTCCTCCTTTTCCTCCTCCTCCTCCTCCTCCTCCTCCTCCTCCTCCTCCTCCTCCTCCTCCTCCTCCTCGAGGAGCGGCCGCGGCCTCCGTTCCGCCTGGCAAAGGGAGAGAGCGCTGCGCCCTACAAAAAAAAAGCCCCAGGATTTTGTTGGGTGCCTTCTCGACACGAGATTAAAGACGCACCTTGTCCAGGTTGAAAGGCGATTAGTATTTTCTCGGCTAAATGGGAAGCCCGGGCACGGACAAGAGAAGCGGACGAAATCGTTCCCCTCTCTCGCCGTTGTTTTTCTTACAGAATATCTCTAATATTTGTAAACACACATCTGTTTAGCCAGCCAATTAATGTTAAGCCAATGTTTGGACTTAGTACACATCTGCTATAAACATGAGTAATGCGTAGCATTCGCAGTAAAAATACTGATTAGTATGAATTAATCCATCTGATATGTGTATTAAAAGGCATTTAAATATGTTGTTTTAAGAAGTTCTCATAACCCCGGATGCCATATTTAAAAACAAACATCAGTACGCAACGTTTTGCAGCCTCTTAAACAAATAATCTCGCTTTGATTTAAATAACATTTATTTTACATGACCAAACACAATAAATAACGTAATATACAAAGCTTTATAATTATTGCACGTTTGTAAAATATTTTACAGTGAGTTCGTACAGCCAGCAATATTTAAAGCACAAAGACTTTATTTACAGTTTCATATAATAACCAGGTCCAACGGACCTAACATAAAACGAATTTATGTTAATTTTACCAACCAGCGTCCTCGTCGATCATTTAATAGACATATATCTATATTTTGGAAAAATGTAAACATTATTGCCAAAATCGTCGTATATACATCCCATACTTGTGTGATCATAACAAACGATTCCAACGATCGAAAAGGTTAAGCTGGTAAAAGAGTGCTACGTTTTGGTCTATTTTCTTTAGCCTTAAATTATATATTAATAAAAAAATTTCAATGTAAACTCAGTGAACAACAGCTGGTATAATCGATATTTTTACATAAGTAGTCTTCCTATTCGCTCTTTACAAAATGAGAAATTTGTGGGTTAGGTGTCTTCTACCGTGCTTTAAAGTTCTCTACCCAGAAAATGTACACGTCTTGTCAGGAATCCGCTTCAGAAGCCTGGGGATATTTCTCCTTTGCCCTTCCCTACCCCCGCCCAAGAAATCTGTCCCGTTGGACAAAAAAAACCCTACCATTTATGTTCACTGAACAAAACAGCATAGCCTTTAAAATCATTTCCTGAAAGTTCATTATTAGAATATGAAAAAATCCAGTGTCTTAAAAATAGAAGTATTTCATGACACTTATTCGAAATATATAATAGAGATTTTCTTTTCTTTTCTTTTCTTTTTTTGTGAGGGTGTACGTGTGTGTGTGTGTGTGTGTATTCACATTCACACAGGGCCTAAACAAGCAATAGCAAGTTAGATGAGGGCTTCAACTCTTCAGAAAAATCTCATTATGTGAAGAGTGAAGTGGCTCTGTAGGGAGCATTATGGAAATATCTGGGTTTGATTTAATGAGGCTCTTCACATTGGTGGAATATCAACTTAACAGAGAAAAGTCTACCCGGGGCGTCCAAGTTACCAAAATGAAAATTGGCAATTGAGATGATAAGAAAGTGGCTTTCTTGTGCGAAATCACTTCAGGTAACAGAGATAACATTAAATAACATACATTCTATGCACCAAGAACAATGTTTTATGTACCAAGTCTCTTATCTGTCTCTTCTAATGACTTCCCTTAGCGGGTTGTTAGTACTTGACAGCAGGTCTCTGTGCGGGGAACTTTTTTCCAATTCCACATTCAAAGGAGGTCCATCAGAGAACATGATTGGCAATTTTCGTCATAATCTGCACATTATTAGCATCAAAATTGACATGGCAGTAACACCGGTGGTTTTTGATGTGCCTTTCTTCAAGTTCAAGGAAGTCCCTCCAGTAGCAGTGGTTTGGTATAGCAGGTCTCAGTTACCCAGTGGTGGCTTTTCAGAGGCAAAGGCGCGATAGAGATGCGTGAGAAATAAATCCGAGAGCCGTTTTACCGAGAGGAGAGAAAGACGCTAAGGAAAAGAATTAAATTTAGAAAAGTGTCTGGAAGGTAAATGCTTCAGGACAACAGCCTACACCTAGAGAGATTCAAGTATTTCCCAGATAGCGTGGATTATGGTAGTTAGAAAGCGTGAGCTTAAAAAATGCCTCTCCCCATCCTGTCAGTCTCACACTTCCCTTCCCGTTACTGGCCCGGCCGCGGCAGCCTCCTTAGCTACCGCTTGTCGTACAGAAATAGGCGAGACATTTCCCATTCAGTCGAACTCAAACCGAAATAATAATAATAATAATAATAATTAAAAAAAAAAAAAAAAGCGCCAGAAACGCATTCCCTCCCGCCGGCTCCCC
>NW_010972437.1:10331624-10331939 GCF_000737465.1 Haliaeetus leucocephalus | reverse complement strand
CCCCGGGCAGGACTGTGACTTTACGGTATCGCTGCGCTCATCCCCGCGCGTTTTACATAGCTGCCTTTATTTTCTCTCCCCTCTTCCCTTTGGGAAACACGCTAACGCGACAAAACCCGATGAGGAAAATAAATGGCAATAACAATAGTTTTTTAAAAAGGCGAGGGAAAGTTTTCGGTGGGGAGAAGCAAACGGGCACAGGGGCCGATCAGAGAGCTGAGGGCCCGGCCAGCCCTTCAACCGAAGAGCCAGGCCGGCAGCCGGCCCGGGGGAGCCGGGCACGGCGGGGCTGCGCCGGGGCGGCGGCGGCTCGGC
>NW_010972437.1:10328090-10331614 GCF_000737465.1 Haliaeetus leucocephalus | reverse complement strand
CGGGCGGCGGGGCGGCCCCCCCCCCCAACCCGCCCGGCCGGGCCGGGCCCTGCGCGCCGGTTCTTAAGGCCAGCTGTCATCTTTACAAATCGCTGCTGCTAACGGAATCGATACTGTTGGGTCTGGGGTGGTTTGGGGTTGGGGGTTGGTTTGGGGGTTTTTTTTGAGTCACTTCATAACCGCGTTATTCTCAGCACATGGAGCGGGTTTGTTTGGTGGCTGCGGGGCAGCCGAGCCCCGGGGAGAGCGGGCCGGGGCTCGGCGCGGCTCCGCCAGGCTGCGGGGAGCCCGGGCTCGGCGCTCGCCTTTTCCCCGTCGGCCGCGGTTCTCATTTTCGTTTGAGACGTGCGGAATAAGAGCAGCCATAAAAGCCAATTTTTTTTTCCTCCGGCGTTACGTCGAGGATCCCTTCCTTTCTCTGGCACATTTGACAAAAAAGGCATGCACTGTGGCCCCTAGGAAATCCATCGCTCACCTGGCTCCCCCTCCCCAATTACAGCAATAATAACAACCACCGTCCATCACCGTGCCCCGCAAAGCACGGGGAAGGAGACGAGGCCGTTCAAACCCCCTGTTACAAGCAAAGGAAAAGTGAACAATGCCCAATTACCCCGAGGTGGACACAGACGGCACGTTGCATGTACACAGGGAAGGACACACACAGACAGCTATGGGCAGTTTCCTCGCGCTCCTCTCTCCCTCCGCTTTAACCTGTGTATGTCTATCCACATCTATACAGCTGGAGAGACGCCGAGAGCTCCGAGAGCGCGAGGAAAAATAAGGAGAGAGAATTCCCTGAATATAGGTGCGTGGATGTTTGTGCCCACCTATATTCTGGATATATATCTACATACCAATGGATCGGGGCATGCACACACACACGCACGCACCCGCACAGGGGCTGCCCGGGCAGTGTGGCTCGGCTGTCGGGATAGCGCAGTAATTGCAATAATATTTTACAGCCTGGAGCTCTGTCTTCGCAGAAGAGAGAGCGCCGGTGCAGAGGCGAGCAACTTTGGCGGTGGGTTTGCTTTGGTTTTTAAAGCCGGCTGGCAAAGCGCGGGGCTTAGATGGAGACGATAAAGGAAGAGTTACCTTTGTTACTGTTTTCCTTCAGCTGGGAGGAAGTCAGGCTGGCTGGGGAGCGGAGCGCGGAGCAGCCCACCTCCACATCACTGTTCATATCTGCCTCTTGAGCAACTTCGGAATAAAGGGTGATTTTCTTCCTGCTTTCCGACGGCGGGATTTCGGAGGAGACGGTGCTTTCACTGCTCGGATGCTGAAGATTGAATAAAGTGTCTATTTCAAATTTGCCTTTGGCGGAGATGTCCCCTATAGCGCTGTGCAGGGAGGCGGCAGTCAGTCTCGGGCTGAGGCGACCACTGTGCGGAGAATTTTCAAGGGCCTCCAGCACCGCATTTCCAGCTGAGTCTGACAAATTCGAGAGCCTTTTGCCAGCTGTAGGGCTGTGCAGCCCTCTCTCCATCAGGATCATCTCTTTTCTTATTCTTTCCATCATCTCAGCTTTATAAAAAATGTCAAAGTTGCAGGGCTGGTCCTGTACTAATGATGAGCTGCAGCAGGGGCTAATTCACATTCAGCCCAGCAAGTGTCTCTAAATATTATTATCTCTTTTTGAGGGAGGCGTAAAAATTGTGGGATGCCAAAGCGAGGGAATGACTGGTCAAAATGACCCATACATCCTTTCTAGCCCGAAATGTCATTCATCAAAAAGTGGTGCTCGTCATTAAGGTACGAATGACGCTGTTCGAATAATCATTTATTGTAACAGGTTTATAAGCAAATAAATACAAGCTCCTGTCAGTGGATAATGAAGGCGGCTTCAGAGCAGACAAATATATCCAGGTGGAAAGAAAGAAAGACAAGAAGTGAGGAGTAAAGCTCTTGTCCTTAGCTTGATCAGATCTTGCTTGAATTGCTCTGGGGTTTGGCCTCTGGGGTGGAATTGACAGTCTGATTAATAAAATGAGCTGTGCAACATTTCCCCCTTCATTTAGGTGCATCATTATGCTCTGATTTTTGTTTTGTTGCCTTTTAGGTCCTAATGATGCAGCTTCTTTCTCATTTGTCCTCGGACAGAACTACACGCTAAATGTTAGATAATCCTTTCCTTTATTATTATTTCTGAGGCGGATTTTAGATCGCAAGGCGAGGAAATGCTGGAAGAGGACCAGAGGACCGAGAACCTCCTGCCGCTGAAATCTCTCTACTTTTCCCTCCCATTTCCAGACCACATTAATACTTTTATTTAGGAATTTACACCGACACCCCCACGCACCCCCTCACACGCGCGAACCTTATGCCCAGACTTTACAAGACCGCTGCTGCCGGCACGCACCGGTTCGAGTGCGCCTACAGCAGTCGCCTGGAAATTAAAACACTTACTGCAATCTAATACATTAGCATTCTGACATATTTGTCTTCGTTGCGTCCTTAAATACGATCTCCTTTTTACTTTCTATAATCCTGCTTATCGACGAAGCTAGCCTGCGATTTTTCTCCCCTCTGGAACAATACTGGCTGTGGCACGGTACGATAGGGGGGAAATAACCGAAGGACATTCAACGCATTCGTGATTTAAAACACTCAGCGGCCGTGCCGTTTCGTCCTCCCGGCAGGTTTCTCTCCAGCCCTCTGCGTCTTCCCTCCCCACCGCCAATAAAGTCTGCGCATTTAAAAATTGAAAAATACTCAGAGAAGTAAGTGACGGGGGGGTGTGGGGAGGTATCGCCTACAGGCTTCGAGCTAGCAGAGACATCACCTCGAGCACCCTCTCTCCGAAGTTACCTGTGGCTCAGTTAGCTCATCCCTCCGCTCTTGGCCGGGTGCCGCGGGGCGCAGCCTCGCCGCGCTGCAGGGGACAGGGGCTGCCGCGCTCGGCAGCCGCCACAGTCGGAAAGTCTCCCTTCAGTGATAACTTTGCTAGTAATAATGACGCTGATGGCAACCATTTAAACGAAGATAAATCCTTTGCCGTTAGCATCTCTGGAGTGCGCTTCGAGAGCTGCCCAGCCTTTATTCTCGCCGTGGGTTTTTTTCACCCGCATCATCTAGCATTTACGTCCCGGGAATCTGAGCTTCATCGCCCGGAGAAACACCCCAATGTTTCCTGGGATTAAACGCGGGTTTGATTTTTTTGCGAGGAGAGCCGTTCCTGCTAATGTTAGTCACACACATCTCCTAAGTTCTCGTGCTCTCGCGCATGATTCATAGCTCGAAAATGGGATACTTGACAGATTTTTTTTAATAACGTGTTAAAGTCTCCCTAAACATTCCACCAAATATTTAGGAAACATTCTAGGCGTTGTTTGCAAAATCCAGCCTTCCATTAATGGGCGTTTTATGTCAGCGCTTTGAAATGTGAATTTAGACTGCAGTGTGGTGTCCTGCGTTTTACAGCCCCAAACCCAGACAAAAGTAAATATCAACTTTTCCTTGCCCGCGGGCGCGGCGGCGGAGCGGGACGAGGCGGAGCGGGGCGCAAGCCGCGGGGCGGCGGGTAG